>NC_052339.1:35216363-35232478 GCF_016432855.1 Salvelinus namaycush | reverse complement strand
TTTTGGAAACAGAGATGTCGTTCTAATGCAGAGATCTTATATACGTTTGGAAACAGAGATGGTCGTTCTAATGCAGAGATCTTATAATACGTTTTGGAAACAGAGATGTCGTTCTAATGCAGAGATCTATATATACGTTTTGGAAACAGAGATGTCGTTCTAATGCAGAGATCTTATAATACGTTTTGGAAACAGAGATGTCGTTCTAATGCAGAGATCTTATATAATACGTTTTGGAAACAGAGATTCGTTTCTAATGCAGAGATCTTAATACGTTTTTGGAACAGAGATGTCGTTCTAATGCAGAGATCTTAATATACGTTTTGGAAACAGAGATGTCGTTCTAATGAAGAGATCTTAATATACGTTTTGGAAACAGAGATGTCGTTCTAATGCAGAGATCTTATCTATACGTTTGGAAACAGAGATGTCGTTCTAATGCAGAGATCTTATATACGTTTTGGAAACAGAGATGTCGTTCTAATGCAGAGATCTTATATACGTTTTGGAAACAGAGATGTCGTTCTAATGCAGAGATCTTAAATACGTTTTGGAAACAGAGATGTCGTTCTAATGCAGAGATCTTATATATACGTTTTGGAAAACAGAGATGTCGTTCTATATGCAGAGATCTTAATATACGTTTTGGAAACAGAGATGTCAGTTCTAATGCAGAGATCTTATATACGTTTGGAAACAGAGATGTCGTTTCTAATGCAGAGACTTATATACGTTTTGGAAACAGAGATGTCGTCTAATGCAGAGATCTTATATACGTTTTGGGAAACAGAGATGTCGTTCTTAATTGCAGAGATCTTATATCATACGTTTTGGAAACAGAGATGTCTTCTAATGCAGAGATCTTATATACGTTTTGGAAACGAGATGTCGTTCTAATGCAGATCTTATATATACGTTTTGGAAACAGAGATGTCGTTCTAATGCAGAGATCTTATATACGTTTTGGAAACAGAGATGTCGTTCTAATGCAGAGATCTTAATACGTTTTGGAAACAGAGAGCTCTTCTAATGCAGAGATCTTAACTAGTTTTGGAAACAGAGATGTCGTTCTAATGCAGAGATCTTATATATACGTTTTGGAAACAGAGATGTCGTTCTAATGCAGAGATCTTAAATACGTTTTGGAAACAGAGATGTCGTTCTAATGCAGAGATCTTAAAAACGTTTTGGAAACAGAGATCTCGTTCTAATGCAGAGATCTTAAAAACGTTTTGGAAACAGAGATGTCGTTCTAATGCAGAGATCTTAAATACGTTTTGGAAACAGAGATGTCGTTCTAATGCAGAGATCTTAAATACGTTTTGGAAACAGAGATGTCGTTCTAATGCAGAGATCTTATATATACGTTTTGGAAACAGAGATGTCGTTCTAATGCAGAGATCTTATATATACGTTTTGGAAACAGAGATGTCGTTCTAATGCAGAGATCTTATATTCGTTTTGGAAACAGAGATGTCGTTCTAATGCAGAGATCTTATATACGTTTTGGAAACAGAGATGTCGTTCTAATGCAGAGATCTTAAATACGTTTTGGAAACAGAGATGTCGTTCTAATGCAGAGATCTTAAATACGTTTTGGAAACAGAGATGTCGTTCTAATGCAGAGATCTTAAATACGTTTTGGAAACAGAGATGTCATTCTAATGCAGAGATCTTATATATACGTTTTGGAAACAGAGATGTCGTTCTAATGCAGAGATCTTATATACGTTTTGGAAACAGAGATGTCGTTCTAATGCAGAGATCTTAAATACGTTTTGGAAACAGAGATGTCGTTCTAATGCAGAGATCTTATATACGTTTTGGAAACAGAGATGTCGTTCTAATGCAGAGATCTTATATACGTTTTGTTCTATGAGATAATATCAGTCAGTTAAACACGACCTTTATGAATTATGACGCCTTTATGTGCTCAAAATAAGTCTGTCGCTAACAAGTCGCTAACTGGAACTACAATATTGGGTGGCAACATTTTCACGTCACTACTTCGCTAAACAAATTAGTTAGATTACTGCTTACAGGCTCCAATGAAAACGAAACGATGGTATATTTGCACCAGACTGTAATCATATCTTTTCAGCGAGAAGGTGCTTGTTTTATCATTTCCTGAACAATGTTGTCCATAAAAAAAGTTTGGGTCCATCTGACCCAAAGCTAAGACTGTTAGCTAGCTAGCATGGCATCTCCCTCCTCTTCGTCCGCCTTTACAACTAACCAACATTATAACTTACTGGTAGACCCGTCTCTGGCTGTCAATACCCCAGAGTTGTGTTACACGGCTATCTAGCCATATCTTGAATATGCTTTTTGATTTAGCTGTGAAACTGTGCGTAGCGTTGGTGACGTCAAAGGAATGCGATATCGTTTTATTTTTTTATTTTTTTACATGTAAGCACATTGTAAGCTTTTTATTAAATTTTTTGATAACATAAATGCTTCAAAATTTCACGAAAAGTGACGTTAGCTGATGAAGATTATCTCATAGACCAAAACGTACAAGATCTTCTAAGTTTGTGTTTACCACAGGCCTTATTTTCAGCATTTATCCAAAAACCCTACAAAAAAAATAATTTATTCTTCTATAGGCTTTGGCCATGCAGATAAAAATACACCTTATGAAACAGCAGGGGCTAACCACACACACACACACACACACACACGCACGCACGCACGCACGCACGCACGCACGCACGCACGCACACGCACACCTATGCCATGCTAGGACTCCCAGGAGGCACAGCAGTCTAAGGCACCGCATCTCAGTGGTAGAGGCGTCACTACAGACACCCTGGTTCGATACAAGGCTGTGTCACAACCGACCGTGAAATGGCAGTCCCATAGGGCGGCACACAATTGGCCCAGCGTCGTCCGGGTTAGGGTTTGGCCGGGGAAGGCCGTCATTCTAAATAAGAATTTGTTCTTAACTGACTTGCCTAGTTAAATTAAAAAGGTCACACACATGCTAGCGCATTATCATAAATGTAACAATTTCCCAGTATTATTCCGACCTCATGGCGTGGAAATACACTGTAGAGTCCATGCCCCGACGAATTGAGACTGTTCTGCGGACAAAAGGACATGCAACTCAATATTAGGAAGGTGTTCTTGATGTTTTGTACACTCAGTATACTGTATATAAAGCACAGGAAAATCACGTTTTTGACAGCACTGCCCCTTTAAGCTACCCACAGTGAGTCTGACATCACTGCCCCTTTAAGCTACCCACAGTGGGTCTGACAGCACTGCCCCTTTAAGCTACCCACAGTAGGTCTGACAGCACTGCCCCTTTAAGCTACCCACAGTGGGTCTGACAGCACTGCCCCTTTAAGCTACCCACAGTGAGTCTGACTGTACTGCCCCTTTAAGCTACCCACAGTGAGTCTGACATCACTGCCCCTTTAAGCTACCCACAGTGGGTCTGACAGCACTGCCCCTTTAAGCTACCCACAGTGGGTCTGACAGCACTGCCCCTTTAAGCTACCCACAGTGGGTCTGACAGCACTGCCCCTTTAAGCTACCCACAGTGAGTCTGACATCACTGCCCCTTTAAGCTACCCACAGTGGGTCTGGCAGCACTGCCCCTTTAAGCTACCCACAGTGGGTCTGACAGCACTGCCCCTTTAAGCTACCCACAGTGGGTCTGACAGCACTGCCTCTTTAAGCTACCCACAGTGGGTCTGACAGCACTGCCCCTTCAAGCTACCCACAGTGGGTCTGACAGCACTGCCCCTTTAAGCTACCCACAGTGAGTCTGACTGTACTGCCCCTTTAAGCTACCCACAGTGGGTCTGACAGCACTGCCCCTTCAAGCTAACCACAGTGAGTCTGACATCACTACCCTTTCTTTGCTTTTTCTTTCTCTCATTCCATCCCTTAATTCCCCCTCGTTGTCTCTCTCGATCCTTTTCTCTATCCAGTCTTCCCCCTCCCTTCATTCTCCCTCCATCAAACTGCCCCACCCCACTGTTTCCCCTCTCCTCTCTCTCCCTCCCTCCCTCCTTCCGTTTTCTCTCCCCCACAGACCCCAGGGCTCAGGTCTGTAGGTTTGGCTGGGGATTTTTTTTTTCTCCAGGTGGTCTGCATGTCCTGTCATCTGTCTCCAGGCAGGCTTTGTAGGGTTGCCAGTGTGAGGACAGGCCCCGGCGCAGGCTGATGATGGAGATACAGCTCCCTGGGCCAGCCTCTCAAACGGCACCCTATTCCCTAAATAGTACACTACTTTTGACCAGGGCCCATACATAGTGCACTATTGAGGGCCATTTGGGATATATCCGGCCGCTAACAAGAGCCCAGTGTTTCCCCACCGCACAAAGGGAGCCATGTTCAAACATTTCAGCCCCTCTTTGGTGAGATATATCCTGGGGAAATTCTCACAGTGGCTAAACCTACACATGTATTGCTTGTCTTACCTTGTCCGTAGACTGCTTACAGCAGGGGTGTCAAAACTCATTCCACGGAGCGCCTAGTGTCTGCAGGTTTTTAGGAATTAGGAATTAGACAACCAGGTGTGGGGAGTTCCTTACTAATTAGTGACCTTAATTCATCAATCAAGTCCAGGGGAAGTGCGAAAACCCGTAGCTACTCGGCCCTGCATGGAATGAGTTTGACACCTGTGGCTTACAGGGTAAAGAAAGCAATATGTAATTATTTATGTTTTCATTCTGACAGGATCATGTTTTGGCTGGGATCTGACAGGATCATGTTTTGGCTGGGATCTGACAGGATCATGTTTTGGCTGGGATCTGACAGGATCATGTTTTGGCTGGGATCTGACAGGATCATGTTTTGGCGAGGATCTGACAGGATCATGTTTTGGCTGGGATCTGACAGGATCATGTTTTGACTGGGATCTGACAGGATCATGTTTTGGCTGGGATCTAACAGGATCATGTTTTGGCTGGTATCTGACAGGATCATGTTTTGGCTGGTACCTGACAGGATCATGTTTTGGCTGGTATCTGACAGGATCATGTTTTGGCTGGGATCTAACAGGATCATGTTTTGGCTGGGATCTGACAGGATCATGTTTTGGCTGGGATCTGACAGGATCATGTTTTGGCTGGGATCTGACAGGATCATGTTTTGGCTGGGATCTGACGGGATCATGTTTTGGCTGGGATCTGACAGGATCATGTTTTGGCTGGGATCTGACAGGATCATGTTTTGGCTGGGATCTGACAGGATCATGTTTTGACTAGGATCTGACAGGATCATGTTTTGGCTGGGATCTGACAGGATCATGTTTTGACTAGGATCTGACAGGATCATATTTTGGTTGGGATCTGACAGGATCATGTTTTGGCTAGGATCTGACAGGATCATGTTTTGGCTGGGATCTGACAGGATCATGTTTTGACTAGGATCTGACAGGATCATGTTTTGGCTGGGATCTGACGGGATCATGTTTTGGCTGGGATCTGACATGATCAACTTTTGACTAGGATCTGACAGGATCATGTTTTGGCTGGGATCTGACAGGATCATGTTTTGGCGAGGATCTGACAGGATCATGTTTTGACTAGGATCTGACAGGATCATGTTTTGGCTGGGATCTGACAGGATCATGTTTTGGCTGGGATCTGACAGGATCATGTTTTGGCTGGGATCTGACAGGATCATGTTTTGGCTGGTATCTGACATTATCAACTTTTGACTAGGATCTGACAGGATCATGTTTTGGCTGGGATCTGACAGGATCATGTTTTGGCTGGGATCTGACAGGATCATGTTTTGGCTGGGATCTGACAGGATCATGTTTTGGCTGGGATCTGACAGGATCATGTTTTGGCGAGGATCTGACAGGATCATGTTTTGGCTGGGATCTGACAGGATCATGTTTTGGCTGGTATCTGACAGGATCATGTTTTGGCTGGGATCTGACAGGATCATGTTTTGGCTGGTATCTGACATTATCAACTTTTGACTAGGATCTGACAGGATCATGTTTTGGCTGGGATCTGACAGGATCATGTTTTGGCTGGGATCTGACAGGATCATGTTTTGGCTGGTATCTGACAGGATCATGTTTTGACTGGTACCTGACAGGATCATGTTTTGGTCTGGGATCTGACAGGATCAACTTTTGACTAAGATCTAACAGGATCATGTTTTGACTGGTACCTGACAGGATCATGTTTTGGCTGGTACCTGACAGGATCATGTTTTGGTCTGGGATCTGACAGGATCAACTTTTGACTAGGATCTGACAGGATCATGTTTTGGCTGGGATCTGACAGGATCATGTTTTGGCTGGGATCTGACAGGATCATGTTTTGGCTGGTATCTGACAGGATCATGTTTTGGCTGGGATCTGACAGGATCAACTTTTGACTAGGATCTGACAGGATCATGTTTTTGCTGGGATCTGACAGGATCATGTTTTGGCTGGGATCTCACAGGATCATGTTTTGGCTGGGATCTGACAGGATCATGTTTTTGCTGGGATCTGACAGGATCATGTTTTGGCTGGGATCTCACAGGATCATGTTTTTGCTGGGATCTGACAGGATCATGTTTTGGCTGGGATCTGACAGGATCATGTTTTGGCAGGGATCTCACAGGATCATGTTTTGGCTGGGATCTGACAGGATCATGTTTTTGCTGGGATCTGACAGGATCATGTTTTGGCTGGTACCTGACAGGATCATGTTTTGACTGGTACCTGACAGGATCATGTTTTGACTGGTATCTGACAGGATCATGTTTTGGCTGGTACGTGACAGGATAATTTATTTGCTAGGATTTGACAAGATCTTTAGTTTGTCAGGCGAATCCTACCCCCTCAAATAGACAAACAGACACAGCTGCATTTCCACGGCCTCCATAATCCCCAATGGAGGTGAAAGTTGGGCCACTTCAAAGATAAACTTCTGACCTCTGAGCCTGCTGCTAATGGGTCTCCTCAAGCTGTATGTCTGCCTCAGGTGTGTGTGTGTGTGTGTGTGTGTGTGTGTGTGTGTGTGTGTGTGTGTGTGTGTGTGTGTGTGTGTGTGTGTGTGTGTGTGTGTGTGTGTGTGAAAGCCGACTAAGGTCATTGTTCACTGTCCTGACACACAAACACACACGTTTTTTGTACTATCCTTGTCATCCATTTTGTTTGTCGACCTGTAACGTGTTAGAGCTGTACCCCTGGCCTGTCTGTCTCCCCTGCTGACCTGGTCACACACACACAGGGCTGTGATGGTCTTGGAATTGTGGATGACTGTAATTGGCCAGCCAAATGACCGCGGTCACTGTTATAACCCTTCAAATAGAAAGAAAAATATATATTTAAAAAAAAAATATATATATATATATACAGTATATACAGTAGCAGTCTAAAGTTTGGACACACCTACTCATTCAAGGGATTTTCTTTATTTTTACTATTTTCTACATTGTAGAATAATAGTGAAGACATCAAAACTATGAAATTAAACATATGGAGTCATGAAGGAACCAAAAAAGTGTTAAACAAATCAAAATATATTTGAGATTCTTCAAAGAAGCCACTCTTTGCCTTGGTAACAGCTTTGCACACTCTTGGCATTCTCTCAACCAGTTTCATGAGGTAGTCACCTGGAATGCATTTAAATTAAGCTGTCATCAAGGCAAAGGATGGCTACTTTGAAGAATCTCAAATATAACATTTTGATTTGTTTTAACACTTTTTTTTTTTTTTAGATACTACATGATTCCATATGTGTTATTTCGTAGTTTTGATGTCTTCACTATTATTCTACAATGTAGAAAATAGTAAAAATAGAGAAAGTAATGAGTAGGGGTGTCCAAATGTTCTCATCTCCTCTGCTCCTGACTGCATGTTCTGCTGCTAGAAATAGGATGCGTAGAACAGTGTCCCCATTCAAGTCAATGATGTCATAATGGGTGGACTGGCAGCCTTTACGGGAATAAAAGCAGGAAGTAAAAGCAGGAAGTATACCCATCAATATGTGCTGTATCGCATTCGTGGAATCTAAGACTGTTCTCAGGGCAGGTCTGACGGTTTTGGCTAGCAGAAGTTACTTTTCTTTGCAGGTTAGGAGAATTAATGTGGTGGGTTAGGATAATTATGTTAAGGTTGGGTAAAGGGTTAGGGGTAAGGTTAGCTAAAATGCTGACAGACACACAGAGCGAGAGACTGACACACACATGGAGACTGACACACACACACACACACACACACACACACAAGGACCAATGGGAAGGCCAGGTCAGATGATAAAACAGGGAGAGGTTAGAGTCATCCCAGCTTGGCCGGGGTCAAGGGTCATGTGTTGTCTTTCATCTCTTCTTTATCCTCCCCTGAGGAAACGTGTGTGTGTGTGAGTGTGTGTGTGTGTGTGTGTGTGTGTGTGTGTGTGTGTGTGTGTGTGTGTGTGTGTGTTGTGTGTCTGTCTGTCTTGTCAAAGGTTAGCGCTATTGATGTTACTGTTGTCAGACCAGAACACTAGTCTTCAGCAATACAGTAACAACTGCTGGTGAATGTAAGAATGGTATTTTGAGCTTAGGCTACCTATTTAAATGGGTGATATTAGTTATTGTGATGAGGAGTTAAAAACTGGTTAGTTTTGGGTTGATAAAAATACTTTATTGCTTAATTAAGTTGATGAGAGGTTTAAGTTTGGGCTATCATGGAATGAGTATCATTCAAACCCCCCATTCAATTTTTTTTAATTAAGTAGTTCATTAATTCATAACTCTGCAATGATGGTATTTCATGCCTCTCATATTTCCCAAACCTGAAAATGCAATGACTGCATCACATTCGGCTTTTCATACCTGTGGACTTGTTTTCATCTCTCCAAATGGTTTCGACATTAGACGTGTCCAGAGTGAGTGGCTGATTGGCCCAGAACAGACAGAAACGGACACATCGACATTTTATAGGCAGATGCATTTTTCCTCCGTCTCCTGTGGACATGCAGCTATTTATTGCACCGCAGGGAAAATCCCTGAACAAACACATCGTTCACAGGAGAATGAAGTCATTAAGTCCTCATTGATATGCTCAACATCAGAGAGTCCCGCGGCCACCCTGAGCCAACCCTACGCACTCTTTTATTTACTTCACATCCGGAGTGGAAGAGTGTTGATAAATGTTGGGGTTGAGCCCTGGGACTTCTCCCGTTAAGGACCGGTGGGGACGATTTATGAGCGGGCTCTCTAGCTGCCTTCAGCGCGATTAATCGTAGCCGTCCTCCGCGGGACCAAACGAGGCGGCCAGTGGCTGAGCAACACGGCCTCCTCTGTCTCCCGCCTCTTCCCCCATGTTTGGATAAGCAGATAGCATCAAAGTAGCCCGCTGCTTGTGTTAAGAAAATACTGCATTCTGGGTCAACGCAAATGAATCCTCAAGGAGCCTAAAAAACTGTTTTTAATGACAGCCCCATAAATATATTATCGCCATGGGTTTTGGGGTTGGAGCTGAGAGGTCACTAATGACATTTGCAAATGTCTTTGTTGCCCGACCCCCCGAGCTTCCTGCAGGCTTAGATGGACTCACTGATTGTCTTGTTGGACTGTATGAATATGTCAGCGTGCAGATATGGCAAGCTCATTAAACAGATAATACTGCACTGTGGATAGATGGGAATAGTGATGATTAATGTTATGGTCAAGTTAGGTTAAATAAAGTACATTTTATCTGAAGAATATGTTTTCAGACCCCAGTATTTTGATAATATTTTTAAAACAGTACATAGGACTATTTGTTTTATAAATGTTATCCTAAGGTGAACACATCCGTTCTAACAGCCCCACAGTAGCTAGGTCTATAGGCAATGCCTTTAGGCACTCATTATGCTATTGATACCTTCACAGTTTCTAGGCTAACATTAGAATCACATTCAAATATGATAAACATTCCCTAAATCAAAGTTAGGCTAGATCCCTGAGCCATCCAGTGACTGAATCGCTTTACAAATGAGCCGTGGTGTAATGAGTGTGAAAGGTGTTGGCCCTTCCTTGCCTCCTGTGATATTTACCTGCCATTCTCTCCCTCTACCTCTCCCCTTTTCACACCTGGGCCATTGATCATCGCACCCTCTGACAGCACGATGCTCCAGGGGTGACGGGGCGAAGCTTTTGATCTCAGCTCACAAGATGGCTACCCGCCATCGCCACGGTTACATGCCATAAACCTGGGTGTTGTTGGAGGGGATGGGAGAATAGTGGAGCTCCTGGAGGAGAAGGGAGAAGAGAGAGGAACTCCTGGAGGAGAAGGGAGAAGAGAGAGGAGCTCCTGGAGGAGAAGGGAGAAGAGAGAGGAACTCCTGGAGGAGAAGGGAGAAGAGAGAGGAGCTCCTGGAGGAGAAGGGAGAAGAGAGAGGAGCTCCTGGAGGAGAAGGGAGAATAGAGGAGCTCCTGGAGGAGAAGGGAGAAGAGAGAGGAACTCCTGGAGGAGAAGGGAGAAGAGAGAGGAGCTCCTGGAGGAGAAGGGAGAAGAGAGAGGAGCTCCTGGAGGAGAAGGGAGAAGAGAGAAGAGCTCCTGGAAGAGAAGGGAGAAGAGAGAGGAGCTCCTGGAGGAGAAGGGAGAAGAGAGAGGAGCTCCTGGAGGAGAAGGGAGAAGAGAGAGGAGCTCCTGGAAGAGAAGGGAGAAGAGAGAGGAGCTCCTGGAGGAGAAGGGAGAAGAGAGAGGAGCTCCTGGAGGAGAAGGGAGAAGAGAGAGGAGCTCCTGGAGGAGAGGGAGAAGAGAGAGGAGCTCCTGGAGAAGGGAGAAGAGATAGGAGCTCCTGGAAGAGAAGGGAGAAGAGAGAGGAGCTCCTGGAGGAGAAGGGAGAATAGAGGAGCTCCTGGAGGAGAAGGGAGAAGAGAGAGGAGCTCCTGGAGGAGAAGGGAGAAGAGAGAGGAGCTCCTGAAGGAGAAGGGAGAAGAGAGAGGAGCTCCTGGAAGAGAAGGGAGAAGAGAGAGGAGCTCCTGGAGGAGAAGGGAGAAGAGAGAGGAGCTCCTGGAGAAGGGAGAAGAGATAGGAGCTCCTGGAAGAGAAGGGAGAAGAGAGAGGAGCTCCTGGAGGAGAAGGGAGAAGAGAGAGGAACTCCTGGAGGAGAAGGGAGAAGAGAGAGGAGCTCCTGGAGGAGAAGGGAGAAGAGAGAGGAGCTCCTGAAGGAGAAGGGAGAAGAGAGAGGAGCTCCTGGAAGAGAAGGGAGAAGAGAGATGAGCTCCTGGAAGAGAAGGGAGAAGAGATAGAGGAGCTCCTGGAAGAGAAGGGAGAAGCGATAGGCGGGGTTTATGTGGCTGTAGTAACTAGTGATGACCAGTCTGGACCTCAATTCGGGCCAACTAGAGGGCTGAAAAGGCACTATTTGTATTTATTTTCTGTATTTAATCTTTTATTTAACTCAGCAAGTCAGTTTTAAGAACAAATTCTTATTTACAATGACGGCCTAGGAACAGGGGCAGAACGCCAGATTTGAACCTTGTCAGCTCAGGTAATCGATCGAGCAAGCTTTCGGTTACTGGCCCAACGCTCTAACCACTAGGCTACCTGCCTCACTACGCCTCGCTCAAAGTTGAAATGAGACAACCCTCCGGCCCACAGGATCGTGCTAAACTGAGGTGGAGGGCTAAGGGGGAGTATTGAGATTGAATTTAGGAGTCAAACCTATATGCCACTCCTTGGCCAAGTGAACTTATCATCTACAGTAGCATGAAGATGTTGTCTCTCTTTCCCATCATTAAAAACTCCATTGTCTTCCTACAGCCAGGAATCGCTGGGAGAATTTCTATTTGTTTTTTTCTTTTCTTTTGTCTACCTCCTTCCTAACTATTCCAACTTCCACAGACTCCTTAAGCAATTAGGCTGAATTCATCCTCAAAGCCCCACTGTTAGCTGTCCGCTGAGGTAGAACCATGCCTTGGCGGTACCTGCCCTTTCCCAGGCCTCCCCAGCGAGACCCCAGCCGCCCAGACACAGAGGGGACACCTGTTCCTCTGGAGACCAGGGCCAGCACCTGAAATCTTACCGCTGTAACCAGCCACTGAGAGGAGGGCAGCGTGATAAGGCCCTGTACTGTGACTGGGGCTGCATCACAAATGGCATCTTATTCCCTATGTAGTGCACTACGAGCCCTGGTCTAAAGTAGTGCACTATATAGGGAATAGGGTGCCATTTGGAACTCATCCGGGGAGAGACGACAGAAACCCGAGATGGAAACCCAGGAAAGAGGATGCCTATAGCCAAGATAAATCTGGTGCAATTTGCCAAAACACACCCGCTCCGCTTCACCACTCCCCCCCGTCCCTCCCCACCAACAGGACAATTACCCACACTACTGCAATAGGAAAGGCTTTGTCTGACGGGAGACTCCACTCATCTGGGTGTTCCTTATCTTAATGTGGACTGAGATATAATGGTCTGTCTTGTGTGCCTTCCTTCATTGGTACTGGTAGAGGTGGATGGAGCTAACCAGGGATAAAGAGGGTATAACCTAAATGGAACCCTATTCCCTGTTTAGTGCACTACTTTTGACCAGGGCCCATAACCCTATTCCCTGTTTAGTGCACTACTTTAGACCAGGGCCCATAACCCAATTCCTTATATAGTGCACTACTTTAGACCAGGGCCCATAACCCAATTCCTTATATAGTGCACTACTTTAGACCAGGGCCCATAACCCAATTCCTTATATAGTGCACTACTTTAGACCAGGGCCCATAACCCAATTCCTTATATAGTGCACTACTTTTGACCAGGGCCCATAACCCTATTCCCTGTTTAGTGCACTACTTTTGACCAGGGCCCATAACCCAATTCCATGTTTAGTGCAATACTTATGACCAGGGCCCATAACCCTATTCCCTATATAGTGCACTAGTCATGACCAGGGCCCATAACCCTATTCCCTATATAGTGCACTAGTCATGACCAGGACCCATAACCCTATTCCCTATATAGTGCACTAGTCATGACCAGGGCCCATAACCCTATTCCCTATATAGTGCACTACTTTAGACCAGGGCCCATAATCCTATTCCCTGTTTAGTGCACTACTTTTGACCAGAGGCCTACAGGTCCTGGTTCAAAAGAAGTGCACTATATAGGGAATAGGGTGCTCTTTGCGACACATCCAAGGATGTAAAAATAAAAGTGTGCTCCTCCGTCCTCGGCGTTAAATCACAGTTATTATATGTGGTTTGAAAAAACCCCTGACTTCCCCCAGAAATACCTTCGACCACAATCCATACACCGTCTGGAGTGAAAACTCTGACCGAGTCCCTAATGAAACCTTATCCCCAATAGGCTGCACTACTTTTGACAAAAGCTGTGCACTATATAGGGAATATGGTGCTATTTGGTAAGCGGTCTGAGTCAAAGTTAACACCTTAGCCTGACACTCATGAAGACGGCTTCTTTATGTTGCTTTGTGATGCCTGCATACCTCTGGGTTTCTCTCACAGCTTTGTGATGCCTGCATACCTCTGGGTTTCTCTCACAGCTTTGTGATGCCTGCATACCACTGGGTTTCTCACAGCTTTGTGATGCCTGCATACCACTGGGTTTCTCACAGCTTTGTGATGCCTGCATACCTCTGGGTTTCTCTCACAGCTTTGTGATGCCTGCATACCGCTGGGTTTCTCTCACAGCTTTGTGATGCCTGCATACCTCTGGGTTTCTCTCAGTTAGAGCCACTATACTACTCCCAAACAAAAGTTGAAATGTTTTAATTTTCTTCTAACATTTGGTTTCTGCATCATCAAATTTGATGGTTGAAGAATAGTACATTTCAAAGATTTATCCAATTTTCTGCAAGAAGAATGTTGACATTTTAATTGTGAACCATTCGTTTTTTATGATCAATTATTTAGTTGGTCATGAAAAATAAATGATTATTTATGTAATTCTATAAAATAAATATTCTGTAAAATAAATGATTCTGTATGTAATTCTATAAATAAATGATTCTGTAAAATAAATTAGTCTGTGTAATTCTATAAAATAAATGATTCTGTATGTAATTCTCTAAAATAAATGATTCTGTATGTAATTCTACGGCGATGAACTGGGAAAAAGAGCACAAACCAAAGATTCTCCAAGTTCCCCCTGCTGACAAGATGTCTTCCCCCTGATGTATGTGTAAACTCAGGTTATGAGGACATACTAGAGTACTGAGAGTTTGTGCAAGAGGTTTCCTCAACAAGTCTCCCCTTTCCCCTCTCTTCTACCCTCTCTTCTCCCCCCTCTCCCCTCTCTTCTCCCCCCTCTCCCCTTTACACTCTCATCTCCCTTTTCCCCTCTCCCCCTCTCTCCTTCCCCCTCTCCTCCTCCTCTCACCCTCTCCCCATCTCCCCTCTCCCATATATCAGCTGACCTTTGCCGAGGCTGACCCAACTCCACCTTTGATGTGTGGAATATTCTAGAGTACTATTAGTAATCACTGTTGAGTCCTCCACAATGGGGACAGACCCCTGAAGGGCCCAGTTGACCAACTCCAAAACTCTTGTTTGGGGCCCCAGCCCACATAAAAAAAAGGGGCCCTTAAGAAAAGTTGTATATTTTTTACTGTTCCTCCCTTCAACATCCGTTATTGTAAAGTGAAGAGTAAGCACACCCTTGGTGCTGAAGAGTAAGCACACCCTTGGTGCTGAAGAGTAAGCACACCCTTGGTGCTGCGATAATGGTTCTGTAAATTACAACTGAAGAGCGTCTTGTCTCGTGCCATAGTGCTCAATCGCTCCTGAGGCTGAAGATGAAGGGATAGAGAGGTAGAGGGATGGAGAGACGAAGAGATGTAGGGGTAGAGAGATGGAGGGATGGAGAGATGGAGGGGTAGAGGGATGGAGGGATAGAGAGATGGAGGGGTGGAGAGATGGAGGGATAGAGAGATGGAGGGGTGGAGAGATGGAGGGGTGGAGGGATGGAGAGATGGAGGGATAGAGAGATGGAGAGATGGAGGGGTGGAGGGATAGAGGGATGGAGGGGTGGAGAAATGGAGGGATGGAGAGATGGAGGGATAGAGAGTTGGAGGGGTGGAGAGATGGAGGGATAGAGAGATGGAGGGGTGGAGAGATGGAGGGATAGAGAGATGGAGGGATGGAGGGATGGAGGGGTAGAGGGGTAGAGGGGTAGAGGGATGGAGGGATAGAGGGATAGAGGGATGGAGGGGTAGAGGGATGGAGGGATGGAGGGATGGAGGGGTAGAGGGGTAGAGGGATGGAGGGGTAGAGGGATGGAGGGGTAGAGGGGTAGAGGGATGGAGGGATAGAGAGGTAGAGGGGTAGAGGGATGGAGGGGTAGAGGGATGGAGGGGTAGAGGGATGGAGGGATGGAGGGATGGAGGGATGGAGAGATGGGAAAATATGGCCTCCCAAAGGATGTTACTCAGGCCCTGATCAGAGGCCCAGCCAGCTTCCCAAATGGATCCTAGTCCCTTTATAGTGAACAACGTTGTCCTTCTTCCTTCAGCCAGGACGGACACAGATGCATCCCAATAAAATCTTCAAAAGCTTCTCCCTCTAAACTTTCACTATCAGACATATGTGTGCAGTTAGGATGTTTTATTTGACAGTCAAATATGTTGAGGAAATGGTTTAGTAGATGTGGATAAGGGAAAAACTGGTTTATCCCTCCGACAGTAGACTAGTGGAGGAACAAAAGGTTTAACCCTCAGACAGTAAACTAGTGGAGGAACAACAGGTTTATACCTCCGACAGTAGACTAGTGGAGGAACAACAGGTTAATCCCTCAGACAGTAGACTAGTGGAGGAACAACAGGTTTAACCCTCAGACAGTAGACTAGTGGAGGAACAGCATGTTTATCCCTCAGACAGTAGACTAGTGGAGGAACAACAGGTTAATCCCTCAGACAGTAGACTAGTGGAGGAACAACAGGTTAATCCCTCAGACAGTAGAATAGTGGAGGAACAACAGGTTAATCCCTCAGACAGTAGACTAGTGGAGGAACAACAGGTTTATCCCTCAGACAGTAGACTAGTGGAGGAACAACAGGTTAATCCCTCAGACAGTAGACTAGTGGAGGAACAACAGGTTAATCCCTCAGACAGTAGACTAGTGGAGGAACAAAAGGTTTAACCCTCAGACAGTAAACTAGTGGAGGAACAACAGGTTTATACCTCTGACAGTAGACTAGTGGAGGAACAAAAGGTTTAACCCTCAG
>NC_052339.1:35121363-35211363 GCF_016432855.1 Salvelinus namaycush | reverse complement strand
AACGGAGCTAGTCTGAACCCCTGAGTACCTGTCCAGCACCTGCACAGCTCGTATAACGGAGCTTGTCTGAACCCCTGAGTACCTGTCCAGCACCTGCACAGCTCGTATAACGGAGCTTGTCTGAACCCCTGAGTACCTGTCCAGCACCTGCACAGCTCGTATAACGGAGCTTGTCTGAACCCCTGAGAACCTGTCCAGCACCTGCACAGCTCGTATAACGGAGCTAGTCTGAACCCCTGAGTACCTATCCAGCACCTGCACAGCTCGTATAACGGAGCTAGTCTGAACCCCTGAGTACCTGCGTTAGCTCCCAGGACAAACAGGAACGACCCAAGTTGTGGTTATGGCAAAAGCAAAGCGACATATATATTTTTTGTTTCTTTAGTTGTGCCTCTATATTTACAAGTGTTTATTGGAAGAAAAAAGCATCTGTGTGAGTACACAGTGAACTGATGGGTAGCCTGTATGACGGGATTCTGCAGTAAACATTATCTTTATGGTGAGTGGAGTTTTCCTTGTTGTTGAAGAAGTGACACTGTCCATTAAAACATCATAATGCCGTTTTACCCTCTAATTTAGAATACTGTAGGACGTAATCAGCGTCTGTAACTTAGCGTGCTTGCATACGATAGGGGCAGGGTTTCCCAAACTCTGTCGTCGGGGCTCCCAAGGGGGGGGGGGCACGTTTCATTATTGTTTTGCCCTAGCAATACACAGCTGATTAAACGAATCATCAAGCTTTGATCATTTGAATCAGTTGTGTAGTTTTACGGTTTCGGAAAAGCTGAAGTAGGGGGGGGGGGGGGGGGGGTGGCGGGGGGTAACAGAGAGGTAAAAATCAAGGATTTAACTATACCAGTCCTCTCATATTGACTGTATGTAGGCCTGGTTGGAAGAGGGTGGGGGCAGATGTGTGTGTGTGTGTGTGTGTGTGTGAGCGATATGCTGCACCCACGCCCCATAGGTCTGTTTACTGGGCCACACGTTAAATCAATGACAGATGTGGTTCCTTTCGACCGAGAGCTTCTCAGCTGTCATTCTACTATACTGCTCATTCCCCCAACCCACCGACCAACCAATCCCTGTCTCCCCGTACACACACACACACACACACACACACACCAGCTCGCTGTGTTGCGGCCCAAACAACACCCTAGTACCCATGGTGCATTTCATCAGTCAACCGTAGTGCGCTGTGCAGAGAATACGGTGCCATTTGGAACACAGCTGATCATAACTGACAAGATGAGTGACAACAAGCCAAAACAGAGGTATTTTTACGAGTGAGAAAACCTCTGTCTCTCAAGAAAACCGCTCGGCTTTTGACAGAGCAAGAGGTTAAAGCTGGCACGCTACACTGACGTAACGGCTGTTGGAAGGAGAGGACCAAGGTGCAGCGTGGTACGTGTCCATATTTATTAAATGAACACTGAAATGACAAAAATAACAAAGAATAACGACCCGAAACAGTTCTGGCTGGTGCAGACACACAACAGAAAACAACTACCCACAAAACACAGGTGGGATGAGGCTACCTAAGTATGGTTCTCAGAGACAACGATAGACAGCTGCCTCTGATTGAGAACCACACTCGGCCAAACACATAGAAATATAAAACATAGAACAAAAACATAGAATGCCCACCCCAACTCACGCCCTGACCAAACCCAAAATAGAGACATAACAAAGGAACTAAGGTCAGGGCGTGACAACTGACGAAGTGTTAACGGTTCACACGCCAGCAGTTACCCCTGATCATCAATGTAACGGTGGTTCTCCTCCTCTTCAACCGAAGAGGAGGAGTAGTGATTGAACCAAGGCGCAGCGGGTTGTGATGACATATTTATTTACAGAAAAGACGAAAATACGAACTTGACTATAAACTAACAAAACAACAAAACGGAGTAGACAAACCTGGACATGCGAACATACATAAAACGCAGAACTCACGAACAGGAAAATGACTACACAAAAGACCGAACTTACAAACAAACCGAACAGTCCCGTATGGTGCGACAAACACTGACACAGGAGACAACCACCCACAACGAACACTGTGAAACAACCTACCTAAATATGACTCTCAATTAGAGGAAAACGCCAAACACCTGCCTCTAATTAAGAGCCATACCAGGCAACCCTTAAACCAACATAGAAACAGAAAACATAGAATGCCCACCCAAACTCACGTCCTGACCAACTAACACATACAACAAACTAACAGAAATAGGTCAGGAACGTGACATAACCCCCCCTTAAGGTGCGAACTCCGGGCGCACCAGCACAAAGTCTAGGGGAGGGTCTGGGTGGGCATCTGACCACGGTGGTGGCTCAGGCTCAGGGCGAGGTCCCCACCCCACCATAGTCAATCCCAGCTTACATCTCCCCCTACAAATGACCACCCTCATATTACACCCACTTAATCTTTTGGGTAACATCGAGACAAGGGGCAGCACCGGGATAGAGGGATAGCTCAGGACAGAGGGATAGCTCAGGACAGAGGGATAGCTCAGGATAGAGAGGTAGCTCAGGATAGAGAGGTAGCTCAGGATAGAGGGGCAACTCCGGACTGAAAGGCAGCTCCGGACAGAGAGACAGCTCTGGACTGAGGGGCAGTTCTGGGTAAATAGCCGCTCTGGGCTGAGGGACAGCTCAAGACTGGCTGACGGCTCTGGACGCTCATGGCTGGCTGACGGCTCTGGATGCTCATGGCTGGCTGACGGCTCTGGACGCTCATGGCTGGCTGACGGCTCTGGACGCTCATGGCTGGCTGACGGCTCTGGACGCTCATGGCTGGCTGACGGCTCTGGACGCTCATGGCTGGCTGACGGCTCTGGACGCTCATGGCTGGCTGACGGCTCTGGACGCTCATGGCTGGCTGACGGCTCTGGACGCTCATGGCTGGCTGACGGCTCTGGACGCTCATGGCTGGCTGACGGCTCTGGACGCTCATGGCTGGCTGACGGCTCTGGACGCTCATGGCTCACTGACGGCTCTGGCAGATCCTGTCTGGTTGGCGGCTCTGGCAGATCCTGTCTGGTTGGCGGCCCTGGCAGATCCTGTCCGGTTGGCGGCTCTGGCAGATCCTGTCTGGTTGGCGGCTCTGGCAGATCCTGACTGACGAATGGCTCTAGCGGCTCCTGACTGACTAACGGCTCTGACAGCTCGGGACAGACGGGCGGCTCTAATGGCTCGGGACAGACGGATGGCTCAGACGGCGCTGGGGAGACGGATGGCTCAGATGGCGCTGGGGAGACGGATGGCTCAGATGGCGCTGGGGAGACGGATGGCTCAGATGGCGCTGCGGAGACGGATGGCTCAGATGGCGCTGCGGAGACGGATGGCTCAGACTGATCCTGTCTGGCAGAAGGCTTTGGCTGCTCCTGTCTGGCGGAAGGCTCTGTAGGCTCATGGCAGACGGGCAGTTCATGCGGCGCTTGGCAGACGGACAGTTCAGGCGCCGTTGGGCAGACGGCAGACTCTGGCCGGCTGAGACGCACTGTAGGCCTGGTGCGTGGTGCCGGAACTGGAGGCACCGGACTGGAGACACGCACTTCAAGCCTAGTGCGGGGAGCAGGGACAGGGCACACTGGACTCTCAACGCGTACTATATGCCTGGTACGTGGTACCGGCACTGGTGGTACCAGGCTAAGGGCACGCACCTCAGGACGAGTACGGGGAGAAGGAACAGTGTGTACAGGGCTCTGGAGACGCACAAGTGGCTTAGTGTGTGGTGCCGGAACTGGAGGCACTGGGCTGGAGACACGCACCATAGAGAGAGTGCGTGGAGGAGGAACAGGGCTCTGAAAACGCACTGGAAGCCTGGTGCGTGGTGTAGGCCCTGGTGGTACTGGGCTGGGGCGGGGAGGTAGCGCCGGAAATACCGGACCGTGCAGGCGTATTGGCTCCCTTGAACACTGAGCCTGCCCAACCTTACCTGGCTGAATGCTCCCCGTCGCCCGACCAGTGCGGGGAGGTGGAATAACCCGCACCGGGCTATGTAGGCGAACCGGGGACACCATGCATAAGGCTGGTGCCATGTAAGCCGGCCCGAGGAGACGTACTGGTGACCAGATATGAAGGGCCGGCTTCATGACATTTGGCTCAATGCCCAATCTAGCCCTACCAGTGCGGGGAGGTGGAATAACCCGCACTGGGCTATGCACACGTACAGGAGACACCGTGCGCTCTACTGCGTAACACGGTGTCTGCCCGTACTCCCGCTCTCCACGGTTAGCCTGGGAAGTGGGCGCAGGTCTCCTACCTGCCCTTGGCCCACTACCTCTTAGCCCCCCCCCCAAGAAATTTTTGGGTAGTACTCACGGGCTTTTCGGGCTTCCGTGCCAGACGCGTCCCCTCATAATGCCGGTTCCTCTCTCCAGTTGCCTCCGCTCTCCTAATCGCCTCCAGCTGTTCCCATGGAAGGCGATCTCTTCCAGCTCGGATCTCCTCCCATGTGTAGCAACCTTTTCCATTTAAAACGTCCTCCCATGTCCACTGCTCGAACTCACGCTGCTTGGCTCTGGATCGGTGGGTGGTTCTGTAACGGTGGTTCTCCTCCTCTTCAACCGAAGAGGAGGAGTAGTGATTGAACCAAGGCGCAGCGGGTTGTGATGACATATTTATTTACAGAAAAGACGAAAATACGAACTTGACTATAAACTAACAAAACAACAAAACGGAGTAGACAAACCTGGACATGCGAACATACATAAAACGCAGAACTCACGAACAGGAAAATGACTACACAAAAGACCGAACTTACAAACAAACCGAACAGTCCCGTATGGTGCGACAAACACTGACACAGGAGACAACCACCCACAACGAACACTGTGAAACAACCTACCTAAATATGACTCTCAATTAGAGGAAAACGCCAAACACCTGCCTCTAATTAAGAGCCATACCAGGCAACCCTTAAACCAACATAGAAACAGAAAACATAGAATGCCCACCCAAACTCACGTCCTGACCAACTAACACATACAACAAACTAACAGAAATAGGTCAGGAACGTGACAATCAACCATAATCTGCGTCCCAAACGGCACCCTGCTCCATATTTAGTGCACTTCGTTTGACCAGCACTCATAGGGTAGTGCACTATCAGAAGAATACGGTGCCATTTATGATAGCCACGCCGCTGCACCGTGATTCTGTTGCGTGTTTTTCCGGGAGGAAAGCACAGTTAGTTTGCTGTGTTGATTGGGAGCTTCAGGTGGTTGGGGCTGGTTGTTGTTTAGCAAAAAAAAGAGATGCATCTGAGAGGATTATTGTTAATTAAATTGAAAAGACTGGTGAGTAACTTTCACAAAGTTCCCACATTTTCCAGAAGTCCTGGTCGGATGATTTCCTGATTACAGTATTACCTCCTGATTACAGTATTACCTCCTGATTATAGTATTACCTCCTGATTACAGTATTACCTCCTGATTATAGTATTACCTCCTGATTACAGTATTACCTCCTGATTACAGTATTACCTCCTGATTACAGTATTACATCCTGATTACAGTATTACCTCCTGATTACAGTATTACCTCCTGATTACAGTATTACCTCCTGATTACAGTATTACCTCCTGATTATGGTATTACCTCCTGATTACAGTATTACCTCCTGATTATAGTATTACCTCCTGATTACAGTATTACATCCTGATTATAGTATTACCTCCTGATTACAGTATTACCTCCTGATTACAGTATTACCTCCTGATTACAGTATTACCTCCTGATTATAGTATTACCTCCTGATTACAGTATTACCTCCTGATTATAGTATTACCTCCTGATTACAGTATTACCTCCTGATTACAGTATTACCTCCTGATTACAGTATTACATCCTGATTATAGTATTACCTCCTGATTACAGTATTACCTCCTGATTACAGTATTACCTCCTGATTACAGTATTACCTCCTGATTATAGTATTACCTCCTGATTACAGTATTACCTCCTGATTATAGTATTACCTCCTGATTATAGTATTACCTCCTGATTACAGTATTACCTCCTGATTATAGTATTACCTCCTGATTACAGTATTACCTCCTGATTACAGTATTACCTCCTGATTATAGTATTACCTCCTGATTACAGTATTACCTCCTGATTACAGTATTACCTCCTGATTACAGTATTACCTCCTGATTATAGTATTAACTCCTGATTACAGTATTACCTCCTGATTATAGTAGTACCTCCTGATTATAGTATTACCTCCTGATTATAGTATTACCTCCTGATTATAGTATTACCTCCTGATTATAGTTTTACCTCCTGATTACAGTATTACCTCCTGATTATAGTATTACCTCCTGATTATAGTATTACCTCCTGATTACAGTATTACCTCCTGATCACAGTATCACCTCCTGATTATAGTATTACCTCCTGATTACAGTATTACCTCCTGATTACAGTATTACCTCCTGATTACAGTATTACCTCCTGATTATAGTATTACCTCCTGATTACAGTATTACCTCCTGATTATAGTATTACCTCCTGATTACAGTATTACCTCCTGATTACAGTATTACCTCCTGATTATAGTATTACCTCCTGATTACAGTATTACCTCCTGATTAGAGTATTACCTCTTCATTACAGTATTACCTCCTGATTATAGTATTACCTCCTGATTACAGTATTACCTCCTGATTACAGTATTACCTCCTGATTATAGTATTACCTCCTGATTACAGTATTACCTCCTGATTATAGTATTACCTCCTGATTACAGTATTACCTCCTGATTACAGTATTACCTCCTGATCACAGTATTACCTCCTGATTATAGTATTACCTCCTGATTACAGTATTACCTCCTGATTACAGTATTACCTCCTGATTATAGTATTACCTCCTGATTACAGTATTACCTCCTGATTATAGTATTATCTCCTGATTACAGTATTACCTCCTGATTACAGTATTACCTCCTGATTATAGTATTACCTCCTGATTATAGTATTACCTCCTGATTACAGTATTACCTCCTGATTACAGTATTACCTCCTGATTACAGTATTACCTCCTGATTATAGTATTACCTCCTGATTACAGTATTACCTCCTGATTATAGTATTACCTCCTGATTACAGTATTACATCCTGATTACAGTATTACCTCCTGATTATAGTATTACCTCTTGATTACAGTATTACCTCTTGATTACAGTATTACCTCCTGATTACAGTATTACCTCCTGATTACAGTATTACCTCCTGGTTATAGTATTACCTCTTGATTACAGTATTACCTCCTGATTATAGTATTACCTCCTGATTACAGTATTACCTCCTGATTACAGTATTACCTCCTGATTATAGTATTACCTCCTGATTATAGTATTACCTCCTGATTACAGTATTACCTCCTGATTACAGTATTACCTCCTGATTATAGTATTACCTCCTGATTACAGTATTACCTCCTGATTATAGTATTACCTCCTGATTATAGTATTACCTCCAGATTACAGTGTTACCTCCTGATTACAGTATTACCTCCTGATTACAGTATTACCTCCTGATCACAGTATTACCTCCTGATTATAGTATTACCTCCTGATTACAGTATTACCTCCTGATCACAGTATTACCTCCTGATTATAGTATTACCTCCTGATTACAGTATTACCTCCTGATTATAGTATTACCTCCTGATTACAGTATTACCTCCTGATCACAGTATTACCTCGTGATTCTGGGAATCTTTCAACCAGGATTTATGGAAAAAACATTGGAAAAGTTACCGTAATTTTGTAAATGTATTGTTGAATGAATTTACATCAATGATTAATATCAATGATAATTTAATGTCTTTGTCATGTCTTGTTTTCACATTTCATTACAGGACAAACCTGGGGACTGTATGTTTGTTTTACTCCATGTGTAACTCTGTGTTGTTGTATGTGTCGAACTGCTTTGCTTTATCTTGGCCAGGTCGCAATTGTAAATGAGAACTTGTTCTCAACTGGCCTACCTGGTTAAATAAAGGTGAAAAAAATAAATAATAAAGATGGGTAGAGCGCCGTCTCTCTCCTCTTCCCCAATAAATGTGGGTATTACCTGCCTCTAAGCTGCCGTATGGATCAAGTGGATCAGGGACCACTGTTTCTCTCCACTACTGTAAGGCAGTGGATCAGGGACCACTGTTTCTCTCCACTACTGTAAGGCAGTGGATCAGGGACCACTGTTTCTCTCCACTACTGTAAGGCAGTGGATCAGGGAATACTGTTTCTCTCCACTACTGTAAGGCAGTGGATCAGGGACCACTGTTTCTCTCCATTACTGTAAGGCAGTGGATCAGGGACCACTGTTTCTCTCCACTACTGTAAGACAGTGGATCAGGGAGCACTGTTTTTCTCCACTACTGTAAGACAGTGGATCAGGGACCACTGTTTCTCTCCACTACTGTAAGACAGTGGATCAGGGAATACTGTTTCTCTCCACTACTGTAAGGCAGTGGATCAGGGAATACTGTTTCTCTCCACTATTGTAAGACAGTGGATCAGGGAATACTGTTTCTCTCCACTACTGTAAGACAGTGGATCAGGGACCACTGTTTCTCTCCACTACTGTAAGGCAGTGGATCAGGGAATACTGTTTCTCTCCACTATTGTAAGACAGTGGATCAGGGACCACTGTTTCTCTCCACTACTGTAAGGCAGTGGATCAGGGACCACTGTTTCTCTCCACTACTGTAAGACAGTGGATCAGGGAATACTGTTTCTCTCCACTACTGTAAGGCAGTGGATCAGGGAATACTGTTTCTCTCCACTACTGTAAGGCAGTGGATCAGGGACCACTGTTTCTCTCCACTACTGTGAGACAGTGGATCAGGGAATACTGTTTCTCTCCACTACTGTAAGGCAGTGGATCAGGGAATACTGTTTCTCTCCACTATTGTAAGACAGTGGATCAGGGACCACTGTTTCTCTCCACTACTGTAAGGCAGTGGATCAGGGAATACTGTTTCTCTCCACTACTGTAAGGCGGTGGATCAGGGAGCACTGTTTCTCTCCACTACTGTAAGGCAGTGGATCAGGGACCACTGTTTCTCTCCACTATTGTAAGACAGTGGATCAGGGAATACTGTTTCTCTCCACTACTGTAAGGCAGTGGATCAGGGACCACTGTTTCTCTCCACTACTGTAAGACAGTGGATCAGGGAATACTGTTTCTCTCCACTACTGTAAGGCAGTGGATCAGGGACCACTGTTTCTCTCCACTACTGTAAGGCAGTGGATCAGGGACCACTGTTTCTCTCCACTACTGTAAGACAGTGGATCAGGGACCACTGTTTCTCTCCACTACTGTAAGGCAGTGGATCAGGGAATACTGTTTCTCTCCACTATTGTAAGACAGTGGATCAGGGACCACTGTTTCTCTCCACTACTGTAAGGCAGTGGATCAGGGACCACTGTTTCTCTCCACTACTGTAAGGCAGTGGATCAGGGACCACTGTTTCTCTCCACTACTGTAAGACAGTGGATCAGGGAATACTGTTTCTCTCCACTACTGTAAGGCAGTGGATCAGGGAATACTGTTTCTCTCCACTACTGTAAGGCAGTGGATCAGGGACCACTGTTTCTCTCCACTACTGTAAGACAGTGGATCAGGGAATACTGTTTCTCTCCACTATTGTAAGACAGTGGATCAGGGACCACTGTTTCTCTCCACTACTGTAAGGCAGTGGATCAGGGAATACTGTTTCTCTCCACTACTGTAAGGCGGTGGATCAGGGAGCACTGTTTCTCTCCACTACTGTAAGGCAGTGGATCAGGGAATACTGTTTCTCTCCACTACTGTAAGACAGTGGATCAGGGACCACTGTTTCTCTCCACTACTGTAAGGCAGTGGATCAAGGAATATTGTTTCTCTCCACTACTGTAAGACAGTGGATCAGGGTTTTGGCTCAGGGTATAGCAGCGTGTAACCAATCACAACCCCTGGAGACAAGGCTAAATGTAGTTTAATCCACATGATCACTCTCCGTCATCTGCTGCGAACCACTCCTACTGACCCATTGCTGTGAGGAAAACACATTTACATTTTATTTACAGTGCCTTCAGAAAGTATTCATACCCCTTGACGTATTTCACATTTTTTTATTCAACAGCCTTTACATAAGTATTCACAACTCTGAATCAATACTTTGTATCAGAACCTTTGGTGGTGGTTACAGCTTTGAGTTGTCTTGGGTATGTCTGAATCAGCTTTGAGTCGTCTTGAGTATGTCTGAATCAGCTTTGAGTCGTCTTGGGTATGTCTGAATCAGCTTTGAGTCATCTTGGGTATGTCTGAATCAGCTTTGAGTCGTCTTGGGTATGTCTGAATCAGCTTTGAGTCGTCTTGGGTATGTCTGAATCAGCTTTGAGTCATCTTGGGTATGTCTGAATCAGCTTTGAGTTGTCTTGGGTATGTCTGAATCAGCTTTGAGTCGTCTTGGGGATGTCTGAATCAGCTTTGAGTCATCTTGGGTATGTCTGAATCAGCTTTGAGTCGTCTTGGGGATGTCTGAATCAGCTTTGAGTCGTCTTGGGTTTGTCTGAATCAGCTTTGAGTCGTCTTGGGTTTGTCTGAATCAACTTTGAGTCGTCTTGGGTATGTCTGAATCAGCTTTGAGTCGTCTTGGGTATGTCTGAATCAGCTTTGAGTCGTCTTGGGTATGTCTGAATCAGCTTTGAGTCGTCTTGGGGATGTCTGAATCAGCTTTGAGTCGTCTTGGGTTTGTCTGAATCAACTTTGAGTCATCTTGGGTATGTCTGAATCAGCTTTGAGTCGTCTTGGGTATGTCGGAATCAGCTTTGAGTCATCTTGGGTATGTCTGAATCAACTTTGAGTCATCTTGGGTATGTCTGAATCAGCTTTGCACATCTGGATTTGAGGATTTTCTCCCATTCTTCCCTGCAAATTTTTCTCAAGCTTTGTTAAGTTAGATGGCGAGTGGCAGTGAACAGCAATCTTCAAGTCTTTTTTCAATGGGATTCAAGTCTGGGCTGTGGCTGGACCACTCAAGGACTTTCACATTCTTGTTCTAAAGCCATTTCAGCTTTGCTTTGGCTGTAAGCTTGGGGTCATTGTCCTGTTGGAACGTAAATCTTCGCCCCAGTCTAAGGTCATTTGCACTCTGAAGCAGGTTCTCATCATGGATTTGCCTGTATTTGCCTCCATTCATTGTTCCCTCTATCCTCACCAGTCTCCCAGACCCTGCCGCTGAAAAGCATCCCCATAGTATGATTCTACAACCACCATGCTTCACGGTAGGGAGGGTGTTAGACAGGTGATGAGCTGTGACTGGTTTTCTCAAGATATAGCGCTTTGTATTCCTGCCAAAGAGTACAATTTCGGTCTCATCAGATCACAGAATATTTTGCCTTATGCTCTGAGTCTTTCACATGCTTTGTTGCAAACTACAGGCATGCTGTCAAATGCCTTTTTCTCAGGAGTGGCTTCCGTCTGGCCACTCTCCCATAAAGCCCAAATTGGTGAAGTGCTGTAGAGACTGTTGTCCTTCTAGCAGGTTCTCCCATCTCAGCAAAGAAACTGTAATTCTGCCAGAGTGGTCATTGGGTTCTTGGTCACCTCCCTGACCAAGGTCCTTCCTGCTCAGTTTGGCTCTAGGCAGTCTGGGTAGTTACATTTTTCTTTTTTTCAATGAGGGAGACCTCTGTGCTGTTGGAAAATGTCAACACTGTATAAATGGTTTTATACCTTTCCCCAGATACACTACCGTTCAAAAGTTTGAGGTCACTTAAAAATGTCCTTGTTTTTGAAAGAAAAGCTATTTTTTTGTAAATTAAAATAACATCAAATTGTTCAGAAATACAGTGTAGAAATTGTTAATGTTGTAAATGACTATTGTAGCTTGAAACGGCAGATTTTTTTATGGAATATCTACATAGGCGTACAGGGGCCCGTTATCAGCAACCATCACTCCTGTGTTCCAATGGCACGTTGTGTTAGCCAATCCAAGTTTATAATTTTAAAAGGCTAATTGATTATTAGAAAACCCTTTTGCAATTATGTTAGCACAGCTGAAAACTGTTGTTCTGATTAAAGAAGCAGTAAAACTGGCCTTCTTTAGTCTAGTTGAGTATCTGGAGAATCAGCATTTATGGGTTCGATTACAGGCTCAAAATGGCCAGAAACAAATACTTTCTTCTGAAACTTGTCAGTCTATTCTTTTTCTGAGAAATGAAGGCTATTCCATGCAAGAAATTGCCAAGAAACTGAAGATCTCGTACAACGCTGTGTACTACTATCACGTTCCTGACCTGTTTTCTCTTGTTTTGTATTTATTTAGTATGGTCAGGGCGTGAGTTGGGTGGGTTGTCTATGTGTTGTTTTCTATGTTGGGGTTTTCTGCGTTCGGCCTGGTATGATTCTCAATCAGAGGCAGCTGTCAATCGTTGTCCCTGATTGAGAATCATACTTAGGCAGCCGGGGTTCACGTGTGTGTTTGTGGGTGTTTGTATTTCGTGTCAGTGTTCGTGCCACACGGGACTGGTTTCGGTTAGATTCTCTTTGTTATTTTGTTTCAAGTAGTGTTCAGTTTATTTTCTTAATAAAACATGGACACTTTCCACTCTGCGTCTTGGTCCGATCCCTACACCTCCTCTTCAGACGAAGAGGAGGAAATCTGCCGTAACAGAAACACCCACCACCAAAGGACCAAGCGGAGTGGAAAAGGGCAGCAACAGCAGCAGCAGCAGCGGCCAAAAACCCAGGACTCCTGGACTTGGGAAGAGATCCTGGACGGCAAGGGACCCTGGGCTCAGCCAGGGGAATATCGCCGTCCCAAGGCGGAGTTGGAGGCAGCGAAGGCAGAGAGGCGTTGGTATGAGGAGGCAGCGCGGCGACGCGGTTGGGAGCCCGAGAGTCAGACCCAAACATTTCTTGGGGGGGGGCACACGCGGAGTGTGGCAAAGCCGCGTAGGATACCTGAGCCAACTCCCCGTGCTTACCGTGGAGTGAGAGGGCGTCGTACTGGTCAGACACCGTGTTATGCGGTGAAGCGCACGGTGTCCCCAGTACGCGTGCTTAGCCCAGTGCGGGCTATTCCACCTCGCCGCACTGGTAGGGCTAGGTTGGGCATCGTGTCATGAAGCCGGCCCAACGCATCTGGTCTCCAGTGCGTCTCCTCGGGCCGGCGTACATGGCACCAGCCTTACAAATGGTGTCCCCGGTTCGCCAGCATAGCCCAGTGCGGGCTATTCCACCTCGCCGCACTGGCAGGGCTACGGGGACCATTCAACCTGGTAAGGTTGGGCAGGCTCGGTGCTCAAGAGCGCGTGTCCTCCTTCACGGTCCGGTAATTCCGGTGCCACCTCCACGTACCAGTCCTCCGGTGGCAGCCCCCCGTACCAGGCTGTCTCTCCGGGTTCTCTCTCCGGTTGCTCTCATCTGCCCAGCGCTGTCTGAGCTGCCTGCCTGCCCAGCGCTGTCTGAGCTGCCTGCCTGCCCAGCGCTGTCTGAGCTGCCTGCCTGCCCAGCGCTGTCTGAGCTGCCTGCCTGCCCAGCGTCATCTGAGCCGCCCGTCTTTCCCGAGCCGTCAGAGCTGCCCGTCTGTCCCGAGCCGTCAGAGCTGCCCGTCTGTCCCGAGCCGTCAGAGCTGCCCGTCTGTCCCGAGCCGTCAGAGCTGCCCGTCTGTCCCGAGCCGTCAGAGCTGTCCGTCTGTCCCGAGCCGTCAGAGCTGCCCGTCTGTCCCGAGCCGTCAGAGCTGCCCGTCTGTCCCGAGCCGTCAGAGCTGCCCGTCTGTCCCGAGCCGTCAGAGCTGCCCGTCTGTCCCGAGCCGTCAGAGCTGTCCGTCTGTGTTGAGCAGCCAGAGCCGTCCGCCAGACAGGAGCAGTCAGAGCCGTCCGCCAGACAGGAGCAGCCAGAGCCATCCGCCAGACAGGAGCAGCCAGTGCCGTCAGCCAGACAGGAGCAGCCAGTGCCGTCAGCCAGACAGGAGCAGCCAGAGCCATCCGCCAGACAGGAGCAGCCAGTGCCGTCAGCCAGACAGGAGCAGCCAGTGCCGTCAGCCAGACAGGAGCAGCCAGTGCCGTCAGCCAGACAGGAGCAGCCAGTGCCGCCAGCCAGCCAGGATCCGCCAGAGCCGCCAGCCAGCCAGGATCCGCCAGTGCCGTCAGCCAGCCAGGATCCGCCAGTGCCGTCAGCCAGCCAGGATCCGCCAGTGCTGTCAGCCAGCCAGGATCCGCCAGTGCCGTCAGCCAGCCAGGATCCGCCAGTGCTGTCCAGCCAGGACCAGCTAGAGCCAGCCAGCCAGGATCCGCCAGAGCCAGCCAGCCAGGATCCGCCAGAGCCAGCCAGCCAGGATCCGCCAGAGCCAGCCAGCCAGGATCCGCCAGAGCCGCCAGCCAGCCAGGATCCGCCAGAGCCGCCAGCCAGCCAGGATCCGCCAGAGCCGCCAGCCAGCCAGGATCCGCCAGTGCCGTCAGCCAGCCAGGATCCGCCAGTGCCGTCAGCCAGCCAGGATCCGCCAGTGCCGTCAGCCAGCCAGGATCCGCCAGTGCTGTCCAGCCAGGATCAGCCAGAGCCAGCCAACCAGCCAGAGCCAGCCAGCCAGGATCCGCCAGAGCCAGCCAGCCAGGATCCACCAGAGCCAGCCAGCCAGGATCCGCCAGAGCCAGCCAGCCAGGATCCGCCAGAGCCAGCCAGCCAGGATCCGCCAGAGCCAGCCAGCCAGGATCCGCCGGAGCCGCCAGCCAGCCAGGATCCACCAGAGCCGCCCGCCAGCCAGGATCTGCCCCTAAGTCCGGTGCTGCCCCTCAGTCCGGTGCTGCCCCTCAGTCCGGTGCTGCCCCTCAGTCCGGTGCTGCCCTTTGGTATAGTGGGATTGACATGGAGGGTGGTTGTTAGGAGGAGGCCACGGGGGCGAGTAAGGAGGCGGACAAAGACATTGTTAAGGTGGGGTCCACGTCCCGCGCCAGAGCCGCCACCGCGGACAGACGCCCACCCAGACCCTCCCCTAGAGTTTTAGGGGGTGCGCCCGGAGTTCGCACCTTGAGGGGGGGGTTATGTCACGTTCCTGACCTGTTTTCTCTTGTTTTGTATTTATTTAGTATGGTCATGGCGTGAGTTGGGTGGGTTGTCTATGTGTTGTTTTCTATGTTGGGGTTTTCTGCGTTCGGCCTGGTATGATTCTCAATCAGAGGCAGCTGTCAATCGTTGTCCCTGATTGAGAATCATACTTAGGCAGCCAGGGTTCACGTGTGTGTTTGTGAGTGTTTGTATTTCGTGTCAGTGTTCGTGCCACACGGGACTGGTTTCGGTTAGATTCTCTTTGTTATTTTGTTTCGAGTAGTGTTCAGTTTATTTTCTTAATAAAACATGGACACTTTCCACTCTGCGTCTTGGTCCGATCCCTACACCTCCTCTTCAGACGAAGAGGAGGAAATCTGCCGTAACAACTACTCCATTCACAGAACAGCGCAAACTGGCTCTAACCAGAATAGAAAGAGGAGTGGGTGGCCCCGGTGCACAACTGAGCAAGAGGACAAGTACATTAGAGTGTCTAGTGTAAGAAACAGATGCCTCACAAGTCCTCAACTGGCAGCTTCATTAAATAGTACCATGCAAAACATCAGTCTCAAAGTCAACAGTGAAGAGGTTACTCCGGGATGCTGGCCTTCTAGGCAGAGTTCCTCTGTCCAGTGTCTGTGTTCTTTTACCCATCTTAATCTTTTCTTTTTATTGGCCAGTCTGAGATATGGCTTTTTCTTTGCAACTCTGCCAAGAAGGCCAGCATCCCTGAGTCACCTCTTAACCGTTGACGTTGACACTCTCCTACCATCAGGAACACTGTCATATTTTCAAGAACATTGTCCTACCACCAGGAACACTGTCTTACCACCAGGAACACTGTCCTATCGCCAGGAACACTCTCCTACCACCAGGAACACTGTCCTACCACCAGGAACACTCTCCTACCACCAGGAATACTGTCCTACCATCAGGAACACTCTCCTACCACCAGGAACACTGTCATATCACCAGGAACACTGTCCAATCGCCAGGAACACTGTGATATCACCAGGAACACTCTCCTATCACCAAGAACATTGTCCTACCACCAGGAAAGACTGTCATACTGCCAGGAACACTGTCCTACCACCAGGAACACAGTCCTACCACCAGGAACACAGTCCTACCACCAGGAACACAGTCCTGCCACCAGGAACACTGTCACAATGAAACTCATTCCCTATTATTCTAAATTACAGCTTTCTTCTTCTAGAAAACGTCTGACCTGGAGGTCTAACCTGGAGGTCTAACCTGGAGGTCTAACCTGGAGGTCTGACCTGGAGGTCTAACCTGGAGGTCTAACCTGGAGGTCTGACCTGGAGATATAACCTGAAAGTCTAACCTGGAGATATAACCTGAAAGTCTAACCTGGAGGTCTGACCTGGAGGTCTAACCTGGAGGTCTAACCTGGAGGTCTAACCTTTAGATATAACCTGAAAGTCTAACCTGGAGGTCTGACCTGGAGGTCTAACCTGGAGATATAACCTGGAGGTTTAACCTGGAGGTCTGACCTGGAGGTCTAACCTGGAGGTCTAAACTGGAGGTCTAACCTGGAGGTCTAACCTGGAGGTCTGACCTGGAGATATAACCTGAAAGTCTAACCTGGAGATATAACCTGGAGGTCTAACCTGGAGGTCTGACCTGGAGGTCTGACCTGGAGGTCTGACCTGGAGGTCTGACCTGGAGGTCTAACCTGGAGGTCTGACCTGGAGGTCTAACCTGGAGATATAACCTGGAGGTCTGACCTGGAGGTCTAACCTGGAGGTCTAACCTGGAGGTCTGACCTGGAGATATACGACTGATGTTCTGACGTACACGTCAGAACTACTTTTTCAAACAGGATTTATGTCTATTATCCTAAGCCAAGGAAGTGGTTTTAAAAAGTTACCCTGCTACGGTACCTCGTGCTCTACCATGGGTGAGGGGTAGAGCCAGCATGATAGCAGAGAGGAGAACTGCCAACTATAGAGAGGGTTGAGTTGTTACTGTTTTCACCTGTCTTGGGCTTGTCTCCACCCCCCCCACCAGGTGTCTCCCATTTGTTCCCATTATCCCCTATGTATTTATACCCGTGGTTTCGGTTTGTCTGTTGCCAGTTCGCCTTGTCTAGTCAAGCCTACCAACGTGTTTTTTTCCGTACTCCTGTTTTTCTAGTCCCTGTTTTCTAGTCCTCCAAGTTCCAACCTTTTCAGCCTGCCCTGACCCTGAGCCCGCCTGCCATAGCATTCTGCCTGCCCTGACCTCGAGCCTGCCTGTCGTCCTGTACCCATCTGAACTTCTGCCTGCCCTGACCCTGAGCCTGCCTGTCGTCCTGTACCCATCTGAACTTCAGCCTGTCCTCGACCTGTCTCTTGCCTGCCCCTTGTCTATTAATAAATATCAGACTTGAAACATCTGCCTCCTGTATCTGCATTTGGGTCTCGTCCTGTGTCGTTATAGATACCTTGCCTGTTAAACAAAGTCTTCCTTTCAACACAAAGACTCAGTGGGCCTGTCCCAAATGGCACCCTATTGATTATATAGGGGATTTATTTTGTACGGGGCCCATAGTACTACTGGATATAGGGATTGGGGTGCCATGTGGGACAGTGGTTCAGGACTACATTGCGTTTCAGATTGTAAGAGGGGTTTCTCATAGTTGTACACGTGGTGTCATAATGAAAAGGATCATTACAAATGTTTTGTAGCTGTATCAGAGCTATGGGGTAGTTGGAGCAGGGTAGTTGGAACAGGGTAGTTGGAAAAGGGTAATTGGAATAGGGTAGTTGTATCAAAGCAATGGGGTAGTTGGAAAAGGGTAGTTGGAAGAGGGTAGTTGTATCAGAGCTATGGGGTAGTTGGAAAAGGGTAGTTGTATCAGAGCTATGGGGTAGTTGGAAGAGGGTAGTTGTATCAGAGCTATGGGGTAGTTGGAACAGGGTATTATACTAACTACTGTACTATACACGTGTCTTGCTTCATATGAACCTTCAGCTGTGTTCCAAACATCATAGATCTCTGGTCCAACATCATAGAACTCTGGTCCAACATCATAGAGCTCTGGTCAAACGTCATAGAGCTCTAGTCAAACGTCATAGAGCTCTGGTCAAACGTCATAGAGCTCTAGTCAAACGTCATAGAGCTCTGGTCAAACGTCATAGAGCTCTAGTCAAACGTCATAGAGCTCTAGTCAAACGTCATAGAGCTCTAGTCAAACGTCATAGAGCTCTAGTCAAACGTCATAGAACTCTGGTCAAACGTCATAGAGCTCTAGTCAAACGTCATAGAGCTCTAGTCAAACGTCATAGAGCTCTAGTCAAACGTCATAGAACTCTAGTCAAACGTCATAGAGCTCTAGTCAAACGTCATAGAACTCTAGTCAAACGTCATAGAGCTCTAGTCAAACGTCATAGAACTCTAGTCAAACGTCATAAAGCTCTAGTCAAACGTCATAGAGCTCTAGTCAAACGTCATAGAGCTCTAGTCAAACATCATAGAGCTCTAGTCAAACGTCATAGAGCTCTAGTCAAACGTCATAGAGCTCTGGTCAAACTTCATAGAGCTCTAGTCAAACGTCATAGAGCTCTGGTCAAACGTCATAGAGCTCTAGTCAAACGTCATAGAGCTCTAGTCAAACGTCATAGAGCTCTGGTCAAACGTCATAGAGCTCTAGTCAAACGTCATAGAGCTCTGGTCAAACGTCATAGAGCTCTGGTTAAACTTCATACCTTCATAGAGCTCCGGTCAAACGTCATAGAGCTCCGGTCAAACGTCATAGAGCTCCGGTCCAACATCATAGAGCTCTAGTCAAATGTCATAGAGCTCTAGTCAAACGTCATAGAGCTCTGGTCAAACGTCATAGAGCTCTGGTTAAACTTCATACCTTCATAGAGCTCCGGTCAAACGTCATAGAGCTCTAGTCAAACGTCATAGAGCTCTGGTCAAACGTCATAGAGCTCTAGTCAAACGTCATAGAGCTCTAGTCAAACGTCATAGAGCTCCGGTCAAACGTCATAGAGCTCTAGTCAAACGTCATAGAGCTCTGGTCAAACGTCATAGAGCTCTGGTCAAACGTCATAGAGCTCTAGTCAAACGTCATAGAGCTCCGGTCAAACGTCATAGAGCTCCGGTCAAACGTCATAGAGCTCTAGTCAAACGTCACAGAGCTCTAGTCAAACATCATAGAGCTCTAGTCAAACATCATAGAGCTCTAGTCAAACGTCATAGAGCTCTAGTCAAACATCATAGAGCTCTAGTCAAACTTCATAGAGCTCTAGTCAAACGTCATAGAGCTCTGGTCAAACGTCATAGAGCTCTGGTCAAACGTCATAGAGCTCTAGTCAAACGTCATAGAGCTCCGGTCAAACGTCATAGAGCTCCGGTCAAACGTCATAGAGCTCTAGTCAAACGTCATAGAGCTCTGGTTAAACATAGTGCTCTACAGAATGTAAGGAATAAGGAGCTATTGACCCTTCTTCATATGAACCTTCCACACAGGATCTTAGTGTTGCTATTTGAGGAGAAGCCTCTGGCGTCCAGGGCCTGTGCTCTGGGTCTGTTTGCATTAAAACATTTTTTGTAGTGGGTGACTCATTATCTTTTGTGTTCTGGTCTCCAACGCTGACCGTGACTTCCTATTCAATATAATCATTGATTGAAGGACAGATTACAGTTTTTCTACACAGTTTTTTTTTTCTTTTTTCTACCTGTGTAAATATTTGACTTGGCAGTAGTTCCTCCTCCTAGCCGTAGCTATCCCCAATACGTCAACGTTTGTCTGATTTGTGCACTGAAAATTTTAACAGTAGTCTCAGAAAGTCAAGGAGTTTAAGGATTCCCTATATAGTGCACTACCTTTGACCAGAGGCCTTTGGGAACCCTATGGGCCCTATAAAGGGAAAGGGGCACCATTTGGCCCATAGCCTGGGAGGTCTTATACTAAATTCCCAATTTTCCTCCAATGGGCTGGAACATTCTTTTCCATTTCCAGGGAATTCCTGACGTGGAATTGGCTTATTAAACCCCCTATATATAGATTGTGTATATATATTATGTATATATATATTGTGTATATATATATTGTGTATATATATTGGGTATATTGATTGTGTATATAGATTGTGTATATATATTGTGTATATATATATTGTGTATATATATATATTGTTTATATATAGATTGTGTATATAGATTGTGTATATATATTGTGTGTATATATATTGCGTATATAGAGTGCGTACATAGATTGTGTATATATATTATGTATATATATAGTGTTTATATATTGTGTATATATATTATGTATATATATTGTGTATATTGATTGTGTATATAGATTGTGTATATATATTGTGTATATATATATATTGTTTATATATAGATTGTGTATATAGATTGTGTATATATATTGTGTATATATATTGTGTGTATATATATTGCGAATATAGAGTGCGTATATAGAGTGTGTATATATATTATGTATATATATATTGTCTATATATATTGTGTATATATATTGTGTATATATATAGTGTATATATATATTGTGTATATATATATTGTGTATATATATTGTGTATATATATATTGTGTATATATATTGTGTATATATAGATTGTGTTTATATAGATTGTGTATATATGTGTATATATATTGTGTATATAGATTGTGTATATAGATTGTTTATATATAGATTGTGTATATATAGTGTATATATATATATTGTGTATATATATATATCGTATATATATATTGTTCATATATATAGTGTATATTGTGTATATATATTGTGTATATATTGTGTTTATATATTGTGTATATATATTGTGTATATATTGTGTGTGTATATTGTTTTATATATTGTGTATATATATTGTGTATATATTGTGTATATATATTGTGTATATATAGTGTATATATATTGTGTATAGGCTCGTCTCCCATATGACTTTTCTCTTTGTGTCAAACTGGGTTCAAATGACTTCTGGTTCTTTTTCTTTTTTTCTGTATTTGTATGTATGTATGTATGTATGTATGTATGTATGTATGTATGTATGTATGTATGTATGTATGTATGTATGTATGTATGTATGTATGTATGTATGTATGTATGTATGTATGTATGTATGTGTGTATGTATGTGTGTGTGTGTGTGTGTGTGTGTGTGTGTGTGTGTGTGTGTGTGTGTGTGTGTGTGTGTGTGTGTGTGTGTGTGTGTGTGTAGGTAGGTAGGTAGGTAGGTAGGTAGGTAGGTAGGTAGGTAGGTAGGTAGGTAGGTAGGTAGGTAGGTAGGTAGGTAGGTAGGTAGGTAGGTAGGTAGGTAGGTAGGTAGGTAGGTAGGTAGGTAGGTAGGTAGGTAGGTAGGTAGGTAGGTGTGTGTGTGTGTGTGTGTGTGTGTGTGTGTGTGTGTGTGTGTGTGTGTGTGTGTGTGTGTGTGTGTGTGTGTGTGTGTGTGTGTGTGTGTGTGTGTGTGTAGGTAGGTGTAGGTAGGTAGGTAGGTAGGTAGGTAGGTAGGTAGGTAGGTAGGTAGGTAGGTAGGTAGGTAGGTATATAATTGTACCGCTCTAGGGATATAATTATTGTTTGGATAACCTTATTTACTATTATGTTTTGATTTACTTTTAATTTTAATTTTAAATTTTCTTTATGTGACGCGCAATGCAGAGAACGCCGGAAGAAGAAGAATCCTTTAGTTACCATAGTGAATTATTATAATGTTTGTTTATGTGTCAATTAGTCCCATAAGAGTTGGGTTGCCAATTGTCGATTTGACCTGATAATAACATTTCATTAATTCATTCCCTCCATTCTGGATTCCAGGGCGACTGACCCAGGATTATCATCTACGACCCGGATACGTTTAGATTACCGACAGACGGAAACACTTTTCAGGTTGACCTTTTTCATCTGCTTGCATGGTTATCATTAAACACGTGGCGTATTGACTTTGTACATGCGTGTGTATACTGTATGCATGTGTGTGTGTGTGTGTGTGTGTAACACTCCTGTATGTGACTGCTGTTTATGAGACTCTCCTGACATTGCTGCATACACTTGTTGGTATTCCTGCAATGCTTTGAGACATTGTTCCTTGTCTCTTGTCTTTGCTTGGCTCCAGGAGTGTTGTGGTTTTATAAGCCAACAGAGATATGGTGACACTTCCTAAATTACTGGCATGGCGTGCAAAGAGTAATTGATTGACGTGTTGTTGGGCTGCCACTGGAATGCACCCTATTCCCTAGAGGGTGCACTATTTTTGACCAGGGCCTATAGGGAATAGGGTACCATTTGGAACATACTCAGTGAATAGTGCCTCCCTCCACCAACTATAACAAGCCTCACCTCCTCAGATTACCTGGGCAGCCATCCAGCTATTATAAATCACATTGTCTGATAAACAAAAAAAAGATGGAGGGGAGAGAGAGAGAGAGAGAGAGAGAGAGAGAGAGACAGAGAGAGAGAGAGAGAGAGAGACAGAGAGAGAGAGAGAGAGAGCCAGAGAGAGAGAGAAAGAGAGAGAGAGAGAGACAGAGAGAGAGAGAGAGAGACAGAGAGAGAGAGAGACAGAGAGAGAGAGAGAGAGACAGAGAGAGAGAGAAAGAGAGAGAAAGAGAGAGAGAGAGAGAGAATTTAGACAAAAGTTGGGCCTCCTCCCTTTTGTGTATCAAAAGACAATATGTACTTTTCTCCAGGTGCAGGTTATTTCACTGTGCCAGTAATCTGATAGGAGACTAATGTGAAACACCTGTTTTTCCAAATTGAAACGCTGTCTGATTGGTAGTTGCTCCGTTTAGACACAATAAGCTACAGACGTCGGATCTTAACATCGTCACTCTTTTGTCGTAGAGAATTTTCCTGCCCGCGACCACGAAATTCAAATGAGCCTCGCGAGTCCCTAAACAAAGAACAGTTCTCTTTCTGTCCATGTGGTGGCAGTCGGGTCATTGGGATCAGGACTTGCTGTCAAAATAAGGACGTCTCTCGCTCGTTCAAACGATTATCGACCTAGGTACTATCACTGCAACATTCAAATGTACAAAAAAATAATATATGAAAATACAGACGCACACATCAGTCACCGTCGTTTTATAAAGCTTAATAACACAAGATACAGTACATATTGGTAGGTGTATGTCAAGTGTACGCTGAGGTCAATATTGAGTTCAGTCATGGCCTGGGCGTACCGTGTCAGCGTGGGTTTAATTCCAGCCCACATCTTTCTGGCCTAAATTACTCATCCCCCCCCGGTTGACTTGATTAAGTTAAACATTTTAAATATGGACAGTCCTGGGATATTTTACCCCTGATCTTGATAAGAAATGACCATACCAGACACTGTTGATAACATAAATAGGAAACTAATAAAATAATAACATTAGGCTACATCAACATTAGTTTCCATTCATACAGTGTTGGGTAAATTGCCACAGTAGATTTGCCGTGGTAAAATGAGGAAATCGTTCATTTTTATTGTACAGAATGCTTGTCAAATAGACAAATCACCATTTGTCTGTTCTAAAAGGACTAAGTTGTTCCGATGAGAATACCAACTAGGGACGAACATATCTTGACAGACTTTGGTTGCAAGGAGGACTAATGCAGAGAGGAATAGGTGAAGCGAGAGGGCTGACTCAATGCGTTTCTATGGGTTTAACATGCAGACCTAAGTTTGTCTCCTGTCTTCCTGCCTTTGGGACAACGACTCTTATTGTTAGGGCAGAGACGTGAGCATCTCTTCATTATATACAGATCTCCGACTAAGTTAACACAAACATCCTCTTTTAGGGAGAGGTACTGAGGAGACCAGCAATGGTTGTAGTTGAGATCAGCTGTGCTGGTGAAATTAGTTGTTGAATTGTTTCTGTTTTAACGCTGTAACCACGCAGAATTATCCCTGTAACCACGTGGAATTAACCCTGTAACCACGTGGAATTATCCCTGTAACCACGTGGAATTAACCCTGTAATTAACCCTGTAACCACTTGGAATTAACCCTGTAACAACGTGGAATTAACCCTGTAACCACGTGGAATTATCCCTGTAACAATGTGGAATTAACCCTGTAACCACGTGGAATTATCCCTGTAACAACGTGGAATTAACCCTGTAACCACGTGGAATTATCCCTGTAACCACCCGGAATTAACCCTGTAACCATGTGGAATTAACCCTGTAACCACATGGAATTAACCCTGTAACCACGTGGAATTAACCCTGTAACCACGTGGAATAAACCCTGTAACCACATGGAATTAACCCTGTAACCATATGGAATTAACCCTGTAACCACGTGGAATTAACCCTGTAGCCACGTGGAATTAACCCTGTAACCACATGGAATTAACCCTGTAACCACGTGGAATTAACCCTGTAGCCACGTGGAATTAACCCTGTCACCATGTGGAATTAACCCTCTAACCACGTGGAATTAACCCTGTAACCATGTGGAATTAACCCTCTAACCATATGGAATTAACCCTGTAACCATGTGGAATTAACCCTGTAACCACATGGAATTAACCCTGTAACCACGTGGAATTAACCCTGTAACCACGTGGAATTAACCCTGTAACCACATGGAATTAACCCTGTAACCACGCAGAATTATCCCTGTAACCATGTGGAATTAAACCTGTAACCATGTGGAATTAACCCTGTAACCATGTGGAATTAACCATGTGGAATTAACCCTGTAACCACGTGGAATTAACCCTGTAACCATGTGGAATTAACCCTGTAACCATGTGTAATTAACCCTGTAACCACATGGAATTAACCCTGTAACCACGTGGAATTAACCCTCTAACCACGTGGAATTAACCCTGTAACCACGTGGAATTAACCCTGTAACCAAGTGGAATTAACCCTGTAACCATCTGGAATTAACCCTGTAACCACATGGAATTAACCCTGTAACCATCTGGAATTAACCCTGTAATCATGCTGAATTAACCCTGTAACCACGTGGAATTAACCCTGTAACCACGTGGAATTAACCCTGTAACCATCTGGAATTAACCCTGTAACCATGTGGAATTAACCCTGTAACCATGTGGAATTATCCCTGTAACCATGTGGAATTAACCCTGCCACCACGTGGAATTAACCCTGTAACCACGTGGAATTAACCCTGTAACCATGTGGAATTATCCCTGTAACCATGTGGAATTAACCCTGTAACCATGTGGAATTAAACCTGTAACCACGTGGAATTAACCCTGTAACCATGTGGAATTAACCCTGTAACCACGTGGAATCAAGCCTGTAACCACGTTGAATTATCCCTGTAACCATGTGGAATTAACCCTGTAACCACATGGAATTAACCCTGTAACCACATGGATTTAACCCTGTAACCACATGGAATTAACCCTGTAATCATGCTGAATTAACCCTGTAACCATGTGGAATAAACCCTGTAACCATGTGGAATTAACCCTGTAACCATGTGGAATAAACCCTGTAACCATGTGGAATTAACCCTGTAACCATGTGGAATTAATTCCTGTAACCATGTGGAATTAACCCTGTAACCACGTGGAATTAACACTGTAACCATATGGAATTAACCCTGTACCCATGTGGGATTAATCCTGTAACCATCTGGAATTAACCCTGTAACCATGTGGAATTAACCCTGTAACCATGTGGAATTAACCCTGTAACCACGTGGAATTAACCCTGTAACCATATGGAATTAACCCTGTACCCATGTGGAATTAACCCTGTAACCATGTGGAATTAACCCTGTAACCATATGGAATTAACCCTGTACCCATGTGGGATTAATCCTGTAACCTTCTGGAATTAATCCTGTAACCATGTGGAATTAACCCTGTAACCATGTGGAATTAACCCTGTAACCATGTGGAATTAACCCTGTAACCATGTGGAATTAACCCTGTAACCATGTGGAATTAACCCTGTAACCACGTGGAATTAACCCTGTCACCATGTGGAATTAACCCTGTAACCACGTGGAATTAACCCTGTCACCACGCGGAATGAATACGTAAAAAATAGACAGTCATCCATGAGTCAAAGGGCAGTGGGCCGGATTTGAACCGATGTTGACTCTGGCAGATGTGTGCCAAGATCAGTGGCTGTGACTCCTGAGTGGTGCAGCGGTCTAAGGCACTGTATCTCAGTGCTAGAAGAGTCACTACAGAACCTGGTTCGATTCCAGGCTGTATCACAACCGGCCTGTGATTGGGAGTCCCATAGGGCGGCAAACAATTGACCCAGCTTCTTCCTGGTTTTGCTGGGGCAGGCCGTCATTGTAAAGAAGAATGTGTTCTTAATGTGCTTGCCTAGTTAAATAAAGCGCTGGACCACACAGGCACTGAAGAAACCAATAATTTATTCTGACAATTGCCTTCAACATATAATAAAACATTTGATCTAAATTAACAGATTTTCCTTAATGACAAATATGTCTGTTTATTATAATCCACATAGGAATTCACACGAGACGCGCTGTAGCCTGCACGTAGCCTACACGAGGTACGATGTAGCTACGGTGAGCACTGTATACAAACACCGCTTCCAGCATTCAAATCCTCATGCTGCAGGATTATTTTATTCCTGCGATGAAAGGGGTCAAATTAAGACGGGACATCTGTAAAAAGGGCTCACTCGGTTCTCTAAAAATTGAAATAGACACTAAAAGCAGATGTGGGGTTTAAGCTCCTTAAAAAAAAAGATAGATGGTAAAATATGTTTCACAGCAGCGGTATGACCGAAGTCAACCCCTTGACTGTGCAGGAGAAAATCTTTGCGTCCTAAATAGTGCACTACATTTTTGACCAGAGCTCTTGTTGTCCTGGTGTAAAGTAGCTCACTATGTAGGGAATAGAATGCCATTTGGGACACACTGTATCTATGCACAAAGAAACATTGGTGCATTGTTATATTTTACAGGTCGTATAAATCAAAGGTTATTGAAGTGCTGAGAATAAAAAGTAGAAAAGGGCGTTTGACGGTTTTTGCGTGACCGAGGTCTAGTTCCTGTCTTTAAGTAGCGGTCGTGAGCTTTGGGACTCTAGCTGTGCACGGTGCGTCTGCAGCCCAAATGATACCCTATTCCCTATAAGTAGTGCACTATTCAGGTAATAGGGGTCGCTAAGCTGGGATCTCCTCCCTGTTAAGAACACCTCTGTGTGTGTGTTAGGAACGCCTCTGTGTGTGTGCGTGTGTGTGTGTGTGTGTGTGTTAAGAAGGCCACTGTGTGTGTGTTAGGAACGCCTCTGTGTGTGTGCGTGTGTGTGTGTGTGTGTGTGTGTGTGTGTGTGTGTGTGTGTGTGTGTGTGTGTGTGTGTGTGTGTGTGTGTGTGTGTGTGTGTGTGTGTGTGTGTGTGTGTGTGTGTGTGTGTGTGTGTGTGTGTGTGTTAGGAACGCCTCTGTGCGGTTCCGTCCCCGGGCGGTGACTCTATCCAGCTGAAGGAAATGACCAATGAGCTGGGAGATATTTGATTTATCAACTCCAGGAGGAATGAAATTCTCTCAAGTCTCCTACGTGAGCGTGAGACTAGCAGGCATAGTTAGGCGATGGCGATAATACTGTTATACTTTTATCAGAGCGACTCCACGTGTCTCCCAATTTGCACCCTGTTCCCTACATAGCGCACTGCTTTTGACCAGCTCTGGTGGTGTGCTGTTGGTAACAGGGACCCATTCGGGAAGGCATCCCAGATCCATGTAATAAAGGCTACAGTGTACATGTGAGATACCCTTATGTAACGTGTATTTCTTTACAGTCCAGAGGCCAGACAGAGAGGCAGTATAGTACAAGGGGTTGTCCATAGCAACCGGATCCCTCTGACATCCCTGAGAACATGAAAACATTCATCAGGGTTTATTGAGCACAAGAGTTCAGCCTAATCAAATAGCACCCTGGTTTGTTTTAAGTTTAATACAAAATGGTAACGGGGGGTTGTTTATCGTTGATCGTTGCACTTCGGGACTTCCTTATAGCCCCCTGCCTGAACCCCGTCTCAAACATACATGAAGGAGAGGTGTTATTTGTAGTGGCAAATTTACATTAATTCCCATGTTAATGTTATCAGCCACTAAATAGCTCTCACAGTAATGGCTTGACAGGGAGAATTGCAATCATCTGCGTGGGACCTGCAGCGGTGTAATGGACAAACCTGATTAATTTAATCTGGTTGTAGACCATTATAGCTACACTTTATCATTTCAACAGATGGAGCAGGGAGAAATTAAGAAACCCTCTCAAGGATAAGGAAGATAAGCAGGTCTCTCTCCATCTCACTCTCCCTCTCTCTCTCTCTCTCTCTCTAACCCTATCTCAATCTTTCTCTCTATCTCACCATCTCTCACTCCCTCTCGATTCATATCTCTCTCTCTCTCTCTCTCTCTCTCTCTCTCTCTCTCTCTCTCTCTCTCTCTCTCTCTCTCTCTCTCTCTCTCTCTCTCACTCCCTCTCCATTCACCTCTCTCGCTCTCTTTCTCTCCCTCCTTCCCTCCCTCTCTCTTTTTCTCCATCACTCCCTCTCCATTCACCTCTCTCTCTCTCTCTCTCTCTCTCTCTCTCTCTCTCTCTCTCTCTCTCTCTCTCTCTCTTTCTCTCTCTCGATCTATCTCCTTCCCTCTCTCTTTTTCTCCATCTTTCTTTCTCTCTCTTATCTCTTCCATCTCTCCATCAATCTGAAAGTGTGGGCTTGTCTTTGGATATGAGTGAGTGGCTCTGAGCTTCTTCCTGTCTGAGTCTGCATGACCGACTGAGTACATTATCACATCAACCTGATTAGGTCTGTGTTTGATACATTGTGACAGTTTCATGATGTATCTCGAAGAAAAAAAAAAGAGGCTTTTATTATTTCACAGATGATCAAATCAACGTTTTATTATTAACAAAATATTAAAATGTAAACTGTCATTTTCAATCTATTAACTGTCTGCAGACACTTTTATATCAACAGACTTGTTTTTTATTTTATTTTACAATTGCATATTAGTATGATTGACATTCCCATCACATCATTGGCTTCGACTGGATTACGTCAATTCAGATGATCATTGACAATGAAATAGTGAATACAGTGATTCACTTCCTGTATTTTTCATCCATCTATTGTCCATTTGTCATGTTATGCTACACATTGTACGTTAACCCTTTGAATCCAGTGGAGGCTCCTCGGAGGAGGAGGAAGAAGAGGACCTTCCTACTCAGTGAATTTCATATATTTTTTTTAAAATAGTGAAACATTCAAAAAGTTAGCATTTTTAGATAAAACAATAGTAAATCCACTTCAATCAGGGTAGATGAAGGGGAGGAGACAGGTTAAATAAGGACTTTTAAGCTTTGAGACAATTGAGACATGAATGGTGTATGTGTGCCATTCAGAGGGTGAATGGGAAAGACAAAAGATCGATAATGGTCCACCACCCAAAGGATATCTAGCCAACTTGACACAACTAAGTTGTCCAATGAGAAGCATCGGAGTCAACATGGGCCAGCATCCCTGTGGAACGCTTTCAACACCTTAAAGAGTCCATGCCCCGACGAATCGAGGCTGTTCTGAAAGCAGAAGGGGGAGTGGGGTGCAACTCAATATTAGGAAGGTTTTCTTAATGTTTTGTATAGTCAGTGTATATTCATGTCACCAAATGACTGATTAAAATACATTGCTTTTTCAAAGAAGGTCTACAGTAGCCTCAACAGAACTCTATAGCGTAGCACCATGGTGTAGCCAGAGGACAGATAGCTTCCGTCCTCCTCTGGGTACATTGACGTCAATACAAAACCTAGGAGGCTCATGGTTGTCACCCCCTTCCATAGACTTACACAGTAATTATGACAACTTCTGGAGGACGTCCTCCATCCTATCAGAGTTCTTGCAGCATGAACTGACATCAAGTCAAATTGTATTGGTCACATACACGTGTTTAGCAGATGTTATTGCAGGTGTAGCGAATTGCTTGTGTTTCTAGCTCCAACAGTGCAGTAATATCTAATAATAATATCTAACAATTTCACAACATATTCCCAATACACACAAATCTAAGTAAAGGAAATGGAATTAAGAAAATATATATGTGGACGAGCGATGTCAGAGAGGCGTTGACTAAGATACAGTAGAATAGAATAGAATACAGTAAATACATATGAGATGAGTAATGCAAAATATGTAAACATTATTCAAGTGACTAGTGTTCCATTATTAAAGTGACCAGTGATTCCATGTCTATGTATATGGGGCAGCAGCCTCTAAGGTGCAGGGTTCAGTAACCGGGTGGTAGCCGGCTAGTGATGGCTAATTAACAGTCTGATGGCCTTGAGATAGAAGCTGTTTTTTAGTCTCTCGGTCCCAGATTTGAATCACCTGTACTGACCTCGCCTTCTGAATGATAACGGGGTGAACAGGCCGTGGCTCGGGTGGTTGTTGTCCTTGATGATCTTTTTGGCCTTCCTGTGACATCTAGTGCTGTAGGTGTCCTGAAGGGCAGGTAGTTTGCCCCTGGTGATGCGTTGGGCATTTCGCACCACCCTCTGGAGAGGTCCACCCAATCAAAGCATCAGAGAATGAATCTATTACTGAAAGCATAAGCTACAGCTAGCTAGCACTGCAGTGCATAACATGTAGTGAGACTCAAAGATAGAGAAAGACAGTAGTTGAACAGTTTTGAACAAATACATTTTTCAAAAATTAAGAAGAAGCAGCAGAGAGAGCTATCTATATTTCGTTGTATTTTTTTCACTTTCACTTACTGTACTTAGCTAGCTAACGCAGCTAGCTAGTTTAGTCGGCTCAAACACCCGGCTCGAACTGAAAGGAATGCTAATTATGTTAGCTAGCTGGCTAAGGCTATCCAACACTGGAACTCTCCCAAGTCAAGGTAAGTTTTCGGTTGTATTAGTTTATTGCCACCGGGGCCCGCCGGTGTACCTGCTAAACTGCTTGCTGTATGTATACTGTACTGTGTGACTGTAGCGGGTGTACTAATGCATTAGTTCTAGTAGCTATGTTGACTTTGACGTTACTATGGTGACAACGATGTAGGCTGTGTGTAGCGGTTATGATATGAAGGTTTGGCTTGGAAATGTTTTTTCACCTGGTCATAGACAGCTGATGTGTTGTGCACTGAAGTCCACAAGCAAAGGAAAAAGGTGAGAGAAGGAAAAGCGCGTAGATGTGAGAAGGAATTATACAAGTAGTAAAGTAATGATGCTTTTTGTATGTGGCTGCTATGAACTGTGGTGTATTCATTCAGCCGATTCTGTTGAAATGCTTTTCTAAAACGGAAGCAAACAAAACGGGGATAAACCTACCTGAATTTGTTCAATAGAAACTCTTGTTTGCAACTGTTGGACTAATGATTACACCCTAGATCAGCTAGATGCAGCCAAGAGGTGATACTGTTGGACTAATGATTACACCCTAGATCAGCTAGATGCAGGTAAGAGGTGATACTGTTGGACTAATGATTACACCCTAGATCAGCTAGATGCAGCCAAAAGGTGATACTGTTGGACTAATGATTACACCCTAGATCAGCTAGATGCAGGCAAGAGTGTGCAAAGTGGTATTGAATGTGTCACTGTCTGTCACATTGATTACTCAAATTTGTCTCTCGACCTGTGTGCACCTACATTGTAAACTTTCATTCATAGGCTAGGTTGTATCAACCTCATGATGTGTATAGGGAAAATTCTAGTATCATGTAGTAGCCTAAACCTATTGCTGTTACATTGAATATGGTATATGAATGACAGTTATCCAATATGCTGTAATAGAAATAAGGCCATACTCATTAAAAGTAAAATCATCCTCTCTTGTCTTAAACAGCACCAACCGCCACTGAATTTGAATCTTTACCTATGCAGCCGTGTTCTGAGAAGTTCCGGTCAAAAAGGGGTTGTCATGGTATTCTCGTGTGCTCAGAAGGGCTCACACAACCTATTTAGGAGGTAACCTACAGGAGGCGCTAGAGAGAGACAGAGACAGGCATCGAGAGAGAGTGTAATGTTTACTGTTAATTTTTTTATTGTTCATTTCACTTTTGTTTATTATCTATTTCACTTGCTTTGGCAATGAAAACATATATTTTCCATGCATATAAAGCCCCTTAAATTTAAATATAATTTAAATTGAACAGAGAGAGGGAGATAAAGTGCGGAAAAAAGGTTATAAATGTGTGAAATGTAGGTTGTTAAAATATATTAATCGTCATAAATGTATAATTTTAGGAGCACTTTACTTTACTTTGTGGTTTGTGAGGGGGAAAAGCTGATCAGTGTTTCACTTCTATCAGACTGGAATCATTATAGATGGGAAGAGAGATTAAAGACAATTATGTAAATCATTATCACTTATAACAATATGATATTTAATGGAAATATTACAGTGTCGAATTAAATTAATTTAAATGCAATTTTATTATATTATTATATAATATATATTTATATATTATTTTGCAATTATAGACCATATGCACATTCATATTTTGTTTATAGACAATTTAAATAAACAATTAAACGTAATATTATTTACATAAATTACCCTTTGAATTCAATAAAGTAGATATGCAAAAAAATAAGAAGTAATTTGGAAAGACTATGAGATACAGAGATAGACTATATTTGTTGTTGTTGTTGTCTTTATATAAAAAAACGGAAAACATTTGATCGTCTTCTTCTGATGACGTTTTGACGCGGACCGGAGTTCTCCTCTCGCGCCATGAAACTGTCAATTTAAACCGTTATTATTTAAACATTTCATTTCTGTTGACCAGCGGTTATCTCTTCCGTTACCACAAGTTTAGTTTCAACTTTAGATATAATGTCAACTCCTGACAGTCATTTCGGTATTTATGTACTGATTCTTTATTCGTTTTTTTGTTGAGTTCATTACCGCGAAGAGGAAGCGTTTTATACACTGTCGAATAAACCACCCGGAAAGAGTGAGTACAGTACACATCGACCTATATATTCACTAGTGAAGTAACAGTCATTGAAATCTATCAACATGGTAACTGTAGGCTAGGTGACTTTTGTTGCTCTGTGAGACTTTGTCGCACACCGTTTGACAAGTCCATATGAAGGCTGTTGTCATAGTGGAGGGCGAGGGGGGTGATATCTTGATTTCCCGCTTCAGTGTCAATTCATTTTTGAAACGTGATTATGGGAGAAATGCAAATAAAAACGTATTGATAAATGATGAAGACTAAAAAGTTACTTATCATACCTTTTGTAATCTAGTCAACTGTATATTCAATTATATGAAACAACATGCACCATTATAGTACTTTTTAATATAGCTTTTAGCTAATGACATATTGTCAACTTGGGAGTTCAATTCTTAGCTACTAATATTACTTCTAGTTACCGGTCCTATTCCCAACACCTACTCACGTGGTGAAGGTTTAGTCCTATTGCATGTAATGATAGGAGTCACATGACTTTTCCAGTCATCAACTGGACAGACACTAAGTAGCCTCTTGTAACAGGGAAATTAACATCACCTCACGACCAATCAATGGCACTTTCAGCACCGTCTATTTTTTTTCTTGATGTTTTTTTAATTTTTTAAAATGTATTTATTGAAATGTTTACATGAAATGACTTCTACCTTTTACAGTTGACATCAGAGTAACCCACATGGAACCTCTGTTTCCGCCCACAGCCACGCAGAGCCCATGTCACTATGTTAAAGATACCTGATCAACCACAGGTTGGAATGAGGAGAGACCAGTTGGAATCAGAACACGATCATTAGGAACAGCCAGAGACTCTTGCTCTAAGTTAAAACCCTCTGGATAAGAATCCCCGTGGCGTTTCCAAACCGTAATAGAGAAATTATAGGTATAACATTAGTACATTGACATTACCTACACTTTTGTCTCAATCATTTTATTATGTCATAACTCATATGAATAGGTCCTGGTTAGAGGGAAACTAAGATAAAGTGTAGCAGGAAGGAACACAATCTGTCCTTCCAAGGTCTCTTGGTCTGAGGGCAGCTGATCACCACACATAACATTCAAGATAAAGTACATCCCAAATGCCACCCTATTCCCTATGTAGTGCACTACTTTAGACCAGGGCTGGCACCCTATTCCCTATGTAGTGCACTACTTTAGACCAGGGCTGGCACCCTATTCCTTATGTAGTGCACTACTTTAGACCAGGGCTGGCACCCTATTCCTTATGTAGTGCACTACTTTTGACCAGAGCCCTATGGTAGTGCACTAAGTAAGGAATAGAGTGTTATTTGAGACGTTGCCCTACAGAGAGCCAAAAGTCAGTACTGTAACAGGCTGGTTGAGGAGAAAAACGTTCATTTCTTAAACCAGCGATCCATCAACGTCTACATGTGGCGCGTAGCAAAAAGGAAATCATTAGATAGATAAATTAATCCAGGCTGAGACTGGATGAATGAAAACAACATCTAGCCTAGTACACCATTTTTCTACAGGTTAACCAAAGGGTAAAGAATTTACACTGGACCTCTCGGTCTTTCTGACACAGCTCTCTCACTCAGACTTACAACACAATTCCTCTAAGAAGAGGAACATGCCAAACTACAGCCTCAGATCTAGGATCAGCTTCTTCTTGCCAACTCTTTACTGTAACCAATAAGGGGGAATGCCAAGCTGATCTGAGACCAGGTTATGGGGCCAAGTTCATGGTACTCCAGGTCAGGACTCACCCTACTGGTGTTGTTTGGTAGACATCTTAGTCCTCTCTCTGGTCTGGTTAAAGTGCCCTCTCTCTGGTCTGGTTAAAGTGCCCTCTCTCTGGTCTGGTTAAAGTGCCCTCTCTCTGGTCTGGCTAAAGTATCCTCTCTCTGGTCTGGTTAAAGTGCCCTCTCTCTGGTCTGGTTAACGTGCCCTCTCTCTGGTCTGGCTAGGGTGCCCTCTCTCTGGTCTTTCTCCCCTCCTCTCTCTATGTCTGATTAGCAGTGGGAACAGATGTGTTCTCTCCTGTAATCCATGTCTAGATTTTTTCCGCTTTCTGCTATCCTTGGCGGCTGCTGCATCTCATGCACCTAGGCTGCATCCCAAACTGAACCCTAGGCTGCATCCCAAACTGAACCCTAGGCTGCATCCCAAACTGAACCCGAGGCTAAATCCCAAATGGAACCCTATTCCCTTTATGCTGCACTCCGTTTGACCAGTGCCTATTTAGGTCTGCTATGAGACACAGAGTGAGGGTTCCTTAGCCCTTTAACTATCTGACCACAGTCAGGAGTCCCTGGAAAGCAGTGGTGATTGTGAGTGGACTATCCTGGTTAAATACAATCTAGTTTACCCAGTTAAATTGTTGGGAGCGTGTTTAGAGTGTGCGACTTTCTCTCTTTTTCTACAGTTTACTCTGTTAGTCAGCACCTAGTCTACAGTTTACTCTGTTAGTCAGCACCTAGTCTACAGTTTACTCTGTTAGTCAGCACCTAGTCTACAGTTTACTCTCTGTTAGTCAGCACCTAGTCTACAGTTTACTCTGTTAGTCAGCACCTAGTCTACAGTTTACTCTGTTAGTCAGCACCTAGTCTACAGTTTACTCTGTTAGTCAGCACCTAGCCTACAGTTTACCCTCTGTTAGTCAGCACCTAGTCTACAGTTTACCCTCTGTTAGTCAGCACCTAGTCTACAGTTTACTCTGTTAGTCAGCACCTAGTCTACAGTTTACTCTCTGTTAGTCAGCACCTAGTCTACAGTTTACTCTGTTAGTCAGCACCTATTCTACAGTTTACCCTCTGTTAGTCAGCACCTAGTCTACAGTTTACCCTCTGTTAGTCAGCACCTAGTCTACAGTTTACCCTCTGTTAGTCAGCACCTAGTCTACAGTTTACCCTCTGTTAGTCAGCACCTAGCCTACAGTTTACCCTCTGTTAGTCAGCACCTAGTCTACAGTTTACTCTGTTAGTCAGCACCTAGTCTACAGTTTACCCTCTGTTAGTCAGCACCTAGTCTACAGTTTACTCTGTTAGTCAGCACCTAGTCTACAGTTTACTCTGTTAGTCAGCTCCTAGTCTACAGTTTACCCTCTGTTAGTCAGCACCTAGTCTACAGTTTACCCTCTGTTAGTCAGCACCTAGTCTACAGTTTACTCTGTTAGTCAGCACCTAGTCTACAGTTTACTCTGTTAGTCAGCCCCTAGTCTACAGTTTACCCTCTGTTAGTCAGCACCTAGTCTACAGTTTACTCTGTTAGTCAGCACCTATTCTACAGTTTACCCTCTGTTAGTCAGCACCTAGTCTACAGTTTACCCTCTGTTAGTCAGCACCTAGTCTACAGTTTACTCTGTTAGTCAGCACCTAGTCTACAGTTTACTCTGTTAGTCAGCCCCTAGTCTACAGTTTACCCTCTGTTAGTCAGCACCTAGTCTACAGTTTACCCTCTGTTAGTCAGCACCTAGTCTACAGTTTACTCTGTTAGTCAGCCCCTAGTCTACAGTTTACCCTCTGTTAGTCAGCACCTAGTCTACAGTTTACTCTGTCAGTCAGCACCTAGTCTACAGTTTACCCTCTGTTAGTCAGCACCTAGTCTACAGTTTACCCTCTGTTAGTCTGCACCTAGTCTACAGTTTACCCTCTGTTAGTCAGCACCTAGTCTACAGTTTACCCTCTGTTAGTCAGCACCTAGTCTACAGTTTACCCTCTGTTAGTCAGCACCTAGTCTACAGTTTACCCTCTGTTAGTCTGCACCTAGTCTACAGTTTACCCTCTGTTAGTCAGCACCTAGTCTACAGTTTACCCTCTGTTAGTCAGCACCTAGTCTACAGTTTACTCTGTTAGTCAGCACCTAGTCTACAGTTTACTCTGTTAGTCAGCACCTAGTCTACAGTTTACCCTCTGTTAGTCAGCACCTAGTCTACAGTTTACCCTCTGTTAGTCAGCACCTAGTCTACAGTTTACCCTCTGTTAGTCAGCACCTAGTCTACAGTTTACTCTGTTAGTCAGTACCTAGCCTACAGTTTACCCTCTGTTAGTCAGCACCTAGTCTACAGTTTACTCTCTGTTAGTCAGCACCTAGTCTACAGTTTACCCTCTGTTAGTCAGCACCTAGTCTACAGTTTACCCTCTGTTAGTCAGCACCTAGTCTACAGTTTACCCTCTGTTAGTCTGCACCTAGTCTACAGTTTACTCTGTTAGTCAGCACCTAGTCTACAGTTTACTCTGTTAGTCAGCACCTAGCCTACAGTTTACCCTCTGTTAGTCAGCACCTAGTCTACAGTTTACCCTCTGTTAGTCAGCACCTATTCTACAGTTTACCCTCTGTTAGTCAGCACCTAGTCTACAGTTTACCTTCTGTTAGTCAGCACCTAGTCTACAGTTTACTCTGTTAGTCAGCACCTAGTCTACAGTTTACTCTGTTAGTCAGCACCTAGTCTACAGTTTACCCTCTGTTAGTCAGCACCTAGTCTACAGTTTACTCTGTTAGTCAGCACCTAGTCTACAGTTTACCCTCTGTTAGTCAGCACCTAGTCTACAGTTTACTCTGTTAGTCAGCACCTAGTCTACAGTTTACCCTCTGTTAGTCAGCACCTAGTCTACAGTTTACTCTGTTAGTCAGCACCTAGTCTACAGTTTACTCTGTTAGTCAGCACCTAGTCTACAGTTTACTCTGTTAGTCAGCACCTAGTCTACAGTTTACCCTCTGTTAGTCAGCACCTAGCCTACAGTTTACCCTCTGTTAGTTAGCACCTAGCCTACAGTTTACCCTCTGTTAGTCAGCACCTAGTCTACAGTTTACTCTCTGTTAGTCAGCACCTAGTCTACAGTTTACCCTCTGTTAGTCAGCACCTAGCCTACAGTTTACCCTCTGTTAGTCAGCACCTAGCCTACAGTTTACCCTCTGTTAGTCAGCACCTAGTCTACAGTTTACCCTCTGTTAGTCAGCACCTAGTCTACAGTTTACCCTCTGTTAGTCAGCACCTAGTCTACAGTTTACCCTCTGTTAGTCAGCACCTAGTCTACAGTTTACCCTCTGTTAGTCTGCACCTAGTCTACAGTTTACCCTCTGTTAGTCAGCACCTAGTCTACAGTTTACCCTCTGTTAGTCAGCACCTAGTCTACAGTTTACCCTCTGTTAGTCAGCACCTAGTCTACAGTTTACCCTCTGTTAGTCTGCACCTAGTCTACAGTTTACCCTCTGTTAGTCAGCACCTAGTCTACAGTTTACCCTCTGTTAGTCAGCACCTAGTCTACAGTTTACTCTGTTAGTCAGCACCTAGTCTACAGTTTACTCTGTTAGTCAGCACCTAGTCTACAGTTTACCCTCTGTTAGTCAGCACCTAGTCTACAGTTTACCCTCTGTTAGTCAGCACCTAGTCTACAGTTTACCCTCTGTTAGTCAGCACCTAGTCTACAGTTTACTCTGTTAGTCAGCACCTAGCCTACAGTTTACCCTCTGTTAGTCAGCACCTAGTCTACAGTTTACTCTCTGTTAGTCAGCACCTAGTCTACAGTTTACCCTCTGTTAGTCAGCACCTAGTCTACAGTTTACCCTCTGTTAGTCAGCACCTAGTCTACAGTTTACCCTCTGTTAGTCTGCACCTAGTCTACAGTTTACTCTGTTAGTCAGCACCTAGTCTACAGTTTACTCTGTTAGTCAGCACCTAGCCTACAGTTTACCCTCTGTTAGTCAGCACCTAGTCTACAGTTTACCCTCTGTTAGTCAGCACCTATTCTACAGTTTACCCTCTGTTAGTCAGCACCTAGTCTACAGTTTACCTTCTGTTAGTCAGCACCTAGTCTACAGTTTACTCTGTTAGTCAGCACCTAGTCTACAGTTTACTCTGTTAGTCAGCACCTAGTCTACAGTTTACCCTCTGTTAGTCAGCACCTAGTCTACAGTTTACTCTGTTAGTCAGCACCTAGTCTACAGTTTACCCTCTGTTAGTCAGCACCTAGTCTACAGTTTACTCTGTTAGTCAGCACCTAGTCTACAGTTTACCCTCTGTTAGTCAGCACCTAGTCTACAGTTTACTCTGTTAGTCAGCACCTAGTCTACAGTTTACTCTGTTAGTCAGCACCTAGTCTACAGTTTACTCTGTTAGTCAGCACCTAGTCTACAGTTTACCCTCTGTTAGTCAGCACCTAGCCTACAGTTTACCCTCTGTTAGTTAGCACCTAGCCTACAGTTTACCCTCTGTTAGTCAGCACCTAGTCTACAGTTTACTCTCTGTTAGTCAGCACCTAGTCTACAGTTTACCCTCTGTTAGTCAGCACCTAGCCTACAGTTTACCCTCTGTTAGTCAGCACCTAGCTTACAGTTTACCCTCTGTTAGTCAGCACCTAGTCTACAGTTTACCCTCTGTTAGTCAGCACCTAGTCTACAGTTGACCCTCTGTTAGTCAGCACCTAGTCTACAGTTTACCCTCTGTTAGTCAGCACCTAGTCTACAGTTTACCCTCTGTTAGTCTGCACCTAGTCTACAGTTTACTCTGTTAGTCAGCACCTAGTCTACAGTTTACTCTGTTAGTCAGCACCTAGCCTACAGTTTACCCTCTGTTAGTCAGCACCTAGTCTACAGTTTACCCTCTGTTAGTCAGCACCTATTCTACAGTTTACCCTCTGTTAGTCAGCACCTAGTCTACAGTTTACCCTCTGTTAGTCTGCACCTAGTCTACAGTTTACCCTCTGTTAGTCTGCACCTAGTCTACAGTTTACTCTCTGTTAGTCAGCACCTAGTCTACAGTTTACCCTCTGTTAGTCAGCACCTAGTCTACAGTTTACCCTCTGTTAGTCAGCACCTAGTCTACAGTTTACCCTCTGTTAGTCAGCACCTAGTCTACAGTTTACCCTCTGTTAGTCAGCACCTAGTCTACAGTTTACTCTGTTAGTCAGCACCTAGTCTACAGTTTACTCTGTTAGTCAGCACCTAGTCTACAGTTTACCCTCTGTTAGTCTGCACCTAGTCTACAGTTTACCCTCTGTTAGTCAGCACCTCTACAAACATTTTTGGGTGTGCTTCAGCTCAGGCGTTTTACTAAATATATACAACGACCAAAAGCAGTTGGTAAACCATAAGTTGTGCACACATTTATTATGTTTGAATTCCTGATTTTTGTTGAAGAATAAGGATATCCACTAACATTACAATTTCATAAAACATGTTTATTTAATTGTTTCCATTTTGTCTATGCAAAGTATGTAATATTTTAAAATCTAATATACTATATACCACAAAAACACACCACATCTCCATCACATCTCCATCCAACCTCCATCCCATCTCCATCACATCTCCATCCAACCTCCATCCCATCTCCATCACATCTTGTTTTTGTGATTCATTGTTTAATCTCCCATATCTTTGTAAAGTTGTGATTCATTGTTTAATCTCCCATATCTTTGTAAAGTTGTGATTCATTGTTTAATCTCCCATATCTTTGTAAAGTTGTGATTCATTGTTTAATCTCCCATATCTTTGTAAAGTTGTGATTCATTGTTTAATCTCCCATATCTTTGTAAAGTTGTGATTCATTGTTTAATCTCCCATATCTTTGTAAAGTTGTGATTCATTGTTTAATCTCCCATATCTTTGTAAAGTTGTGATTCATTGTTTAATCTCCCATGTGTATTCCGTCTTCATCCACATTGTATTGAGTTGCTTCGCCTCTCCTCCAGTTGTCCCTCCTGTGTCGCCTGGTATGCGTACCAGCCACCAGTCACTCCATGGGAACTGTGAAACACATGTGAGAAGTCCACAAATGACACTTTTACTGCCCCTCGTGTTCGTTAGTGTATAAATCTTAGACTTTTTGAAGTGTTCGTTTTTACAAGAGGTTGATCTCATGTGAATTGTACTTCATAATATATTTATGCATGCTTTATAATTGGCATTGTGGACATTCCGTCCCGAGGAGTTTTTGCCAAGTTAAATATGGGTTGATGAAATCAAGCTCACGAGAGATCTATTGAGAATGCATTGCGGCTTTATGAGGGAGTGACTGAAAGGTGCATTGGTCAGCATTAACACAATTGTTTAACCTAAACTAAGAGGAAGGTATTTCAATCGGGATTAAAAACTCAAGACTTTTTTGTCCACTACAGTGTAACTGCAATCCTAAAAGTAACTAGAATTAAAACTAATAAACACATTTCAACATTTATCCAAGACAACCACAGACCAGGTACAGTAAATGTTTTTTTTTTTCTTTAACTAAAGAGTAAAGTTCTCTTCTGTCTGTATCCTCAGCAGTACTTCTGAAGTTACATGCTCCTCCAATTACTGGTCTACGTTCCAAATGGCACCATATTCCCTATACATTACGTAGGAACTAGGGCCCTGGTCATAAAGCAGTGCACTTTATAGGGAATAGTGTGCTATTTGGGACGTAGACCGGGTCGCTGGCGTCTCCTCTCTGTACTCTGTCCTTGGACAGCTCTGCGTTGTGAAAATGTCGCGGATCATTAATCCTCGATTGTCTTCATCTGTAATTTAACCTGTAGCCATTTTCCTCCCCTCACACTTACCTCTCGCAATGCCTCTCTCACTCTCTCTCTGTCTCTTGCTCTCTCTCTCTCTCTCTCTCTCTCTCTGTCTCTCTCTCGCTCTCGCTCTCTCGCTCTGTCTCTCTCTCTCTCTGTCCCGCTTATTTTCTTTCTGTGGTGCTGTAGCATGTCTGGTTCTGAATCTGGAGGGCTTCTCTCACTTTCTCCTGATATTGAAGGTTTACAGTAATCCTTGATTGTAAATGGTGCAGCAGTTTTTGGTACATTTCTTTCCATAGAAAAATATTGTGCTTGAATGTTTAGTTCTTGAAATTGTGTGTGTGTGTGTGTGGGCTACTCTATTGCTAATTAACAGAATAATATAATCCCACACAGGTCTAAAGGATACCTCCATGTGTTCAACTCTAGACGGTACAACTCCCTGATGTTGATTCCATAAACACATTTAAGTCTCTACGATATCCTTAAACACTGCTAACCGGCAGCCCGACTTTCCAGGAGGCACAATAGCACCCAATTCCAAAACCCTTCTCCTTACTTAGGCCTACTTCACGAAACGTGTTTTCTTAACTTCAAGTCTTATGAATTTTCAGTGTTTTTTTGTGAGAGTAATTTGCAGTCAGACGGGGGGTTGCTTTTGGAAAGCAGGCAGACTCCAGAAATTAATTTATCCAAATAAGCCTTCTCTCCTGGGCCATAGGGGCTGGTCGAGGCTAGAAGGGGCTAGGAGGGGCTGGTCGGGGCTAGGAGGGCTGGGACACTGAAATGGCCCTGGTAGGCAAAACCTTCCTTTTGAAGTCTGGAATGTTTTGGCTGACTTAGAGTAGGAGACTGGAGTGGAAGGATCGTTTTCACTGACCCATGGGATTTTAACCATTTTCATACAACGAGAACAAAACAAAAGAGAGAGGGAAAAATGCTTGAGCTGATTTACATCGACTTGGGCTATCAGAAACTGACCGAAAAAGCCCAAGTGAAACTGATTTTGAGGAATGGGTGCATGTGTGATATGTGTTTTAATTTGAAAAGGGTGCTATTAAGTATAAAATATCAAGTATCAAGGAACTTTAAACTGTAGTTTTACGTTCTCAGTCTCACACCAAGTCCCCACCATGTCTACTCTTTACAAAAGGAAATAACTCGCCTGAACTCAAGTGTGGAACAAACAGCTGTACCTGACATTATTAGGTTCATAAAGGGTAATCATTATTTATTAAAAATGATTTACAATTATTTATCTTTTGAAATTGATTTTATAGTATATATTATTCAGAGCAGACCATCATATAGGACTAATAATATTTTATATATTTTATTCAGAGCAGACAATCATATAGGACTAATACTAGTTTATATATATTATTAAGAGCAGACTATCATATAGGACTAATAATAGTTTAGGCCAATTAATAATTATTTATGTAACCTTCCTAATGTTGATGAAATTAACCCAATAATAGTTGATATCTTCAAGATGAAGCAAGCAGTGGGCTCCAATAGTGCTTTATTATTCCTCTATGAAGTCCCTAATGAGATGGTCATTCCATTTGGACTGGAGGCTAAAGAAATAGCAGGTCTTATTTTATTAAAACTAACACACTGAATCACAGTGGCAACACGGCCGTTAGGCCGGGACAACTGCATTAATAAATCCGCTTACCCACAAGCACTAGCACCAGACTGTTTAAAAATACCAACTTCATTAGGTGCAATAATAACTAACCCCAGACTGTTTAAAAATACCAACTTCATTAGGTGCAATAATAAAACACATCTCTATTAGTGTGTTTCCTCTTATAGCAGCGTTCTTAATATTCAGCCTTTTTAAATCTATCGTGGTGATTAAATCACTGGTTGCTTTTTAAACAAGCCTGGGGAAAGGAAACTACCGACACAGTGGAGAGAGAGAGAAACTAGCTTGTGTGTGACGAAGCGGCCACTTAAGTTTCTTCTCTAATAAATAAATCCTAGCTAGGTCCAGGATGGGTGACGGTGAGGGCACCAGTCCCTAATGCCAGTGTTTTATAGGTTCAGGCCGGGTGACAGTGATGGCACCAGTCCCTAATGCCAGTGTTTTATAGGTCCAGGCTGGGTGACGGTGATGGCACCAGTCCCTAATGCCATTGTTTTATAGGTCCAGGCTGGGTGACGGTGCGGGCACCAGTCCCTAATGCCAGTGTTTTATAGGTCCAGGCTGGGTGACGGTGAGGGCACCAGTCCCTAATGCCAGTGTTTTATAGGTCCAGGCTGGGTGACGGTGAGGGCACCAGTCCCTAATGCCAGTGTTTTATAACCTGTGACTCAGCCCTCTGACATTATGCTCTGTCCTGACAGCCCTACACACACACACACACACACACACACACACACACACACACACACACACACACACACACACACACACACACACACACACACACACACACACACACACACACACACACACACACACACACACACACACACACACACACACCGGACCAAACGCCACATCCCCACCTCACTGATCACTCAGTTCTCACTTTGCACCCACCGGCTACTAGAGAGCATTGATGAATTAGCCTTCTCCTTCTCTTCTCGCCCCCTCTCTCTCTCTCTCTCTCTCTCTCTCTCTCTCTCTCTCTGTCTCTCTGTCTCTCTCTCTCTCTCTCTCTCTCTCTCTCTCTCTCTCTCTCTCTCTCTCTCTCCTATCCTCTCAGAAAATCAGATGTGTGTTTTGTATATTTATATAGTGTGCATAATAGTTATGTTTAATATTGACTTTAGCTAATTTCTCTCTGTCATTATTTATTCTTGAGAGAGAGAGACAGATAGATAGAGAGAGAGAGAGAGACCAGGCCTATTGGAAGTGTGGTCTGCATCCCAAATGTCTTCAATCCTATGCCCTATTTAGTGCACTACTTTTGACCAGAGCACTATATAGGGAATAGTGTGCTATTTGGGATGCTGCCCACCCCTGCTGTGGACTGATGGAAAGGGAGTAGTGTGCTTGATTGGCATAATGACTCAGTTGCAGTGTGTGACTATAACTCCACCTGTGTTTACTCTCTCCTAATGCTCCGTCCTCAAAACCAGCTGTTTCTAATGCTTCATCCCAAGAGGTACCCTACTCTCTTACATATTGCACTACTTTAGACCAGGGTCTATGTAGGGAATAGGGTGCCATTTTGGGATGCACCCTAAACTACTGCACATTATCTCTTTGTCTCTCATTGCATCCCAACCCACAGACTTCATCATGTAAATATTCGTTAGATAATATCATTACTTTAAACCAGCGTCTTCTTCTCCTACCTTTAATTAAACACAGGAGGCCATATTTTTTAAAATTAATTTTCTTCTTTCTTCAAAAAACTATATTACTGGTAGTGTTACAGAAGCTAGCTTCTTAAGGAAATAAATCAGGTTGGTCTGATTTAAGTAGCTGACAATCACGTTAGCACAGCGCTAGAGGTTTACAGCAATAGATCAGTTATACAGCGGACATGGCCAATTAGGCTGGCCGAGTCATTTACAGTACAGCATACTGCAGGTGGTGGCCTGCCTGGAACCACCAAGTGAACACATGAGTTACCGAGTGTGTGTGTGTGGGGGGGGGGTTGTGTATGTGCAATTTAGAACCCCCCCCAGCCATGAACCCACCAGGTAATCACAGCAAAGCAATCAGAGTTTAAGAAATAAAACACGGAACATATTTCAAATGTGGGCCTGGTGGTTGTTCTGGATTTCTTTCTACTCATGCATTTCTTGGAGAAAAAACGATCACTTTTATATGTTGTTGACCTTTTTACGTCAGCGTATAACCATTTCTCCCAGCATGGCTACTTATTAATTATGATATATACTGTTGGTCTCGGCCATTTCATTTTACTGCTTCTTCCTGCCCGAACACTGGTGTGAAAGGCCGCTGTTCATAAAGAGGTGTATAAATGTGTGTGTGAGAGAGAGAGAGAGAGAGAGTAGGTTTATAAAAGTAAAAGTGGAGAAATCCCCCCCCCCCCTAGTCTCACTGCAGCATTATGTCATGAGAGAGAGAGTCTTGTTTCACACATGACAGACACCTTAACACATCAAGGAGGACCATTTTTTTTTTTTTTTTACTACTGTAATCAGGGTTTAGGCCCTTTTCCCACTACGAGATATGAAGGAGAGTTTGAGGAGCTGAGTGGTGTAACCGATGTGAAATGGCTAGCTAGTTAGCGGTGGTGCGCGCTAATAGCGTTTCAATCGGTGACGTTAATCGCTCTGAGACCTAGAAGTAGTTGTTCCCCTCGCTCTGCAAGGGCTGCGGCTTTTGTGGGAGCGATGGGTAACGATGCTTCGTGGGTGACTGTTGTTGATGTGTGCAGAGGGTCCCTGGTTCGAGCCCGGGTAGGGGCGAGGGGACGGACGAAAGTTACAGTGGCAAAAGAGATCTCTACTTTTCAATTCACATGACATCCTTGCCTTACCTTTGCTTGTGGCTGGCAATGCGACATTATTGGTCCACAGTTCACATTGACTGTAAATATTACAGTAGCCAGTAGGCACAAACTATTATTCTAGAACATATAGCACTATTGAATAATGCAACCAAGCACACAGTCGCTAACAGCATGTCTTCATCAAGTAACGTTAGCCTATCAAAAAGTAACGATTACCCCTGTTCATATGAATATAACGTAAAGCAGGCCTACCTTACCCATTACAACAAACCAGGCTTCATTTTTATCAATATCATGCAACAGATCATTACACAGGGTAGAAGCAAATTGTGACTGAAAACGTGGATATAAGTGGAATTCACTGCGACAAGCTGTTTTATGTGGAAGCCCATACCCACTACCAAGCTGTGTTATGTGGAGACTATACCCACTACCAAGCTGTGTTATGTGGAGACCATACCCACTACCAAGCTGTGTTATGTGGAGACCATACCCACTACCAAGTTGTGTTATGTGGAGACCATACCCACTACCAAGCTGTGTTATGTGGAGAACATAACCACTACCAAGCTGTGTTATGTGGAGACTATACCCACTACCAAGCTGTGTTATGTGGAGACTATACCCACTACCAAGCTGTGTTATGTGGAGACTATACCCACTACCAAGCTGTGTTATGTGGAGACTATACCCACTACCAAGCTGTGTTATGTGGAGACCATACCCACTACCAAGCTGTGTTATGTGGAGACCATACCCACTACCAAGCTGTGTTATGTGGAGACTATACCCACTACCAAGCTGTGTTATGTGGAGACCATACCCACTACCAAGCTGTTTTATGTGGAGACCATACCCACTACCAAGCTGTGTTATGTGGAGACTATACCCACTACCAAGCTGTGTTATGTGGAGACTATACCCACTACCAAGCTGTGTTATGTGGAGACTATACCCACTACCAAGCTGTGTTATGTGGAGACCATACCCACTACCAAGCTGTGTTATGTGGAGACTATACCCACTACCAAGCTGTGTTATGTGGAGACCATACCCACTACCAAGCTGTGTTATGTGGAGACCATACCCACTACCAAGCTGTGTTATGTGGAGACCATACCCACTACCAAGCTGTGTTATGTGGAGACCATACCCACTACCAATTATGTTTTATAAAATGCCTCATGATTTGTCAACGTGCACGATGAATCTGTGCTTTAGTCTGATCAACTGTAGCCTACTGATAACAGCCACAGCTGCAGGTAGCCAAGAGAAGGCATCTGGACCAGGGGAAACGTAACCTCATGTTCTATATCCTAAAATAGACCCATTTTATTTGTGTCAATCAACACAATAGTGATGTCCATAGTGTATGAGTGTCTTTTAGTGTAGATTAGTGTCTAATCTCCACCCGGCACAGCCAGAAGAGGACTGGCCACCCCTCATAGCCTGGTTCCTCTCTAGGTTTCTTCCTAGGTTTTGGCCTTTCTAGGGAGTTTTTCCTAGCCACCGTGCTTCTACACCTGCATTGCTTGCTGTTTGGGGTTTTAGGCTGGGTTTCTGTACAGCACTTCGAGATATTAGCTGATGTACGAAGGGCTATATAAAATAAACTTGATTGATTGATTTTAAATACGGACGTAAAGGCCTGAACCATTGAACCCTGTATACAGACAGCTCAGCCCTGTTAGATGTATTGTTCAATCACAGTTGTTGTCTCTAGGTCTGTTTAAAGGGTTCCTGTTAGATGTATTGCCCAATCACAGTTGTTGTCTCTAGGTCTGTGTAAAGGGTTCCTGTTAGATGTATTGCCCAATCACAGTTGTTGTCTCTAGGTCTGTGTAAAGGGTTCCTGTTAGATGTATTGTCCAATCACAGTTGTTGTCTCTAGGTCTGTGTAAAGGGTTCCTGTTAGATGTATTGCCCAATCACAGTTGTTGTCTCTAGGTCTGTGTAAAGGGTTCCTGTTAGATGTATTGCCCAATCACAGTTGTTGTCTCTAGGTCTGTGTAAAGGGTTCCTGTTAGATGTATTGCCCAATCACAGTTGTTGTCTCTAGGTCTGTGTAAAGGGTTTTAATGTTTTCCTCCTCCTGTTTTTCCAGGAGTTATTTCATTCTTCTTTCTACCGTTTTGACCTGATTTAGAGAAATGCTCTAGTCCTGTCATAAAGCTGATTTATTACTATGTCATACGCTAAAACTAGGGCCCGGAGTTGGTTAGGTCAGGAAACACTCTGGGTCCCAGGAAAACATGTCCCCCACCTCCCACCACTCTGGGACCTGTTGTGCCAACACTGAAATCACCACAATGTTACAAATGAAAAAAACGTATCTTATTGGTAGGATCTACATGCTGCATGTTTTTGGTGGTGGTGGTGGTGGGGTCTTCCCGTAGTTTAATGTGACTCAGTGCAGCCAAGAATATACTACGTCAATTTCAGTGAGCTATTCTTTTACCGTCCACTAGATTAAAACATTACTTCAGGTACAGTATGGTGTGGAGAGTGGCCCTCTGTGAAACCCAGCCATGGTGTGAAGAGTGGCCCTCTGTATCCATAGCTTATCAGCCTGTTACCCAGATCAGCATCCCAAATGGCACCTAGTGCACTACAGTGGGAATCCCTACGGGCTCTGGTCAAAAGTAGTGCACTATATATGGAATAATGTTCCATTTGGGACTCAGCCCAGTTTACCCGGTGGGTCTGTAGAAACCCCTGTAGAAACCCCTGTGGAAACCCCTGGAATACTTCAGTCAGCTCCTGATCCCCACAGATCCTGTGTGAGGTGATTTCATCAAGGTCTCTATAGCTACAGATCCTGTGTGAGGTGATTTCATCAAGGTCTCTATAGCTACAGATCCTGTGTGAGGTGATTTCATCAAGGTCTCTATAGCTACAGATCCTGTGTGAGGTGATTTCATCAAGGTCTCTATAGCTACAGATCCTGTGTGAGGGGATTTCATCAAGGTCTCTATAGCTACAGATCCTGTGTGAGGTGATATATAGCTAGGGAGAAGACCTGTGTGAGGTGATATTTAGCTAGGGAGAAGACCTGTGTGAGGGGATATATAGCTAGGGAGAAGACCTGTGTGAGGTGATATTTAGCTAGGGAGAAGACCTGTCTGAGGGGATATATAGCTAGGGAGAAGACCTGTGTGGGAGAAGACCTGTGTGAGGTGATATATAGCTAGTGAGAAGACCTGTGTGAGGGGATATATAGCTAGGGAGAAGACCTGTGTGAGGTGATATTTAGCTAGGGAGAAGACCTGTGTGAGGGGATATATAGCTAGGGAGAAGACCTGTGTGGGAGAAGACCTGTGTGAGGGGATATATAGCTAGGGAGAAGACCTGTGTGAGGGGATATATAACTAGGGAGAAGACCTGTGTGAGGTGATATTTAGCTAGGGAGAAGACCTGTGTGAGGTGATATTTAGCTAGGGAGAAGACCTGTTTGAGGTGATATATAGCTAGGGAGAAGACCTGTGTGAGGGGATATATAGCTAGGGAGAAGACCTGTGTGAGGTGATATATAGCTAGGGAGAAGACCTGTGTGAGGGGATATATAGCTAGGGAGAAGACCTGTGTGAGGGGATATATAGCTAGGGAGAAGACCTGTGTGAAGTGATATTTAGCTAGTGAGAAGACCTGTGTGAGGTGATATATAGCTAGGGAGAAGACCTGTGTGAGGGGATATATAACTAGGGAGAAGACCTGTGTGAGGTGATATTTAGCTAGGGAGAAGACCTGTGTGAGGTGATATATAGCTAGGGAGAAGACCTGTGTGAGGTGATATTTAGCTAGGGAGAAGACCTGTGTGAGGTGATATTTAGCTAGGGAGAAGACCTGTGTGATGTGATATGTAGCTAGGGAGAAGACCTGTGTTCAAACACAAATCAAATTTTCAAATGCCTCAGCTGGGCTTGGTAGAGCTTTGCCTCTCTCAATGGAAACTGCAAACCCCAACCATCTGGAACTGGGAACCTATAGAATAGTCGCAAAAACTGCAAATTCCACCCATCTGGAACTGCCAAGCAGGCTAATGCAAAATGCTAAAAGTATTTGAATGATTTCAAGTAGTGTTTAAACCCAGGTCTCCATCCCAGTTTGTGACTGGTTAGACTGAAGCATTGCTGAGCTGGTTTCCTCCCACAGCCCAGGTCCATAAAACATGAGCTTGGCCAATGCTGTAAATGTCAGGTTTCTTTCTACCTGTAGAGATGAAGATAGGTGAGTTATGTTGGACAAACTGTGTTTGTTGGAGAATGGATTGGACATAGAAAGGTTGTGTGTAAGTAAAAGGATGCCATATAAAGATGATAAAATGCTCATTCAAAATCACTTTAAGAAATAAATATGCATTGGGTGTTTGGCAGAGGACAGAGAGAGGACAGAGAGAGGACAGAGAGAGGACAGAGAGAGGACAGAGAGAGGACAGAGAGAGGACAGAGAAGACAGAGAGAAGACAGAGAGAGGACAGAGAGATGGCAGTGTCTGGTCCACAAGTGTATTCACTCTGGACCAGACTATTTTAGACCGAATCTGCTATCTGAATCCATATCTGCTGTGCTATAATGTGTGAGTCACTCAGATAGCATAAGAACACGTCATAAGCCATGGCAAGATGTGTAGAATTACAGGAAACTAACTTTAAAACTGTCAAATGTTCTTTCTGACCCATGGCAAGATGTGTAGAATTACAGGAAATTAGCTTTTGAACTTAAATGTTTTCTCTCAGCCACATGACCAAAATGTATAGGCTTGCAAGAAACAAACTTTAAAACGGTCAAATGTTCTCTCCGCCCCATGGAAAAATGTGTAGAATTGCAGGAAATGAGCTTTAAAACAGATTTTTAAAATATATATATATGTCTGCAGCCAAGTGGAGGGCCTCTAAAATGTAGGTTGGAGACAGTGCCCTAAAATGGTTCATTATGAATACTACGCTGTGAAGCTGACTCTGTGATTACGTGTTCTGTTTTAACAGCTAAAACAGACGTGGTTACAACAACAACCGTCTATTTATGCTGTTTTTGAACTTTCATCTACAAAGATGTTTATAAAAAAAAATGGGGAAAAAAAGTTGGGTAAATACATTAAGTAATATACAGTATATCTTTTTTTAAGTGATAAAGTTAAATAGTTACAACGTAAAAGACGTGTAAATACCTAAATAACAAATAAGTAAAAGTCGCTGTGTAGTTCTTAAAGATGCCTTATTCCTAGCGTTTATTTCCAGCGAGGAGCAGAAAACAGGTGATTTACTTGAGGAACACATTGAGACATGTTGCAGAGGTTATTTTCACAGGTACAGAAGTGCGAACTCCCTACAGGACAGGAGATACGCAAACAATATCTAACATCTGTGCTACTGAAGTTTAGTCTCTCGTCAGCTTTTTAAATGACATGAATGGGATTGGGGCATCACTAAGCTAGCTGCAGTGTGTGTGTGTGTGTGTGTGTGTGTGTGTGTGTGTGTGTGTGTGTGTGTGTGTGTGTGTGTGTGTGTGTGTGTGTGTGTGTGTGTGTGTGTGTGTGTGTGTGTGTGTGTGTGTGTGTGTGTGTGTGTGTGTGTGTGTGTGTGTGTGTGCTAGAGAGCTTGACTGACAGGCACAGAGTTGCACATCCCTTATGTAAACTCTTACACTATCACTAAATTAGAGCGGGTGTTGCTACCAGCCATCTCCTGCCTCCTGCTTCTGCACCCCGAAAGAGAGAGAGGGAGGGAGAGAACGGAGGGAGGGAGAGAGGGGGAGAGAGAGAGAGAGCTTGGCCCAGTAGGTTCAGAAGTTCACTTTTTGGACGGCTGCCGGAACTACTTAAGGCCAGTGACGTTTTTCAGGGGAACAGGTGTTTGGAGTGACATAATTTTGGCTCAGCGCTGAGATCCTGAGAAATTAGGACTCTCTGCCCTGCCAGAGCAGTTATTACTATGTCAATATCTATGAACGCCTGCTGATCAGAGACGCTGCTAATGCAAGCTGATAAAAAAGGAAAGACAATACCAAGATATTGATATCAAGACAAGTGCTATTGAACTATTTCAGATGTGTTTCCTTTTGCACTCTCTCTCTCACACACACCCACACACACACACACACGCCCATCTTCACACATGTGTCAGGCTTGAAAAAGCTATTTATTCTCCTGTACTGTCAACTACTGGCACGCCTGCTTAGGGACAGGAATGCCATTCAGAATGCAGAGAATATATTTAGTTCTCTGGGACAGACAGTAAAAGGCACCAGAGGGTCTAGCCCCTTGTGAAAGAGTGGTTATTTCAGTCATGGTATGGACTTTCAATTACCCTAATCTGTTGCCTGGCTCCTTCAAGAACATTAACCCTAATTAATACTTTGGCTATTCAGAGACATACAGATTTGTTTTATATAATATATGTTGTTGAGATGTATGACATTTGTTTTAGCTCGAAAAACAAATAATGATTGACTAGTGTGCATCATTTTGTTGAAAGGGTTTGTATCCAGCTCAGGGGCCTAGATAATATTAAACCCACTGGTTTGTTGATTTGTTCGTCAGCCAGCCTAGTCTAGAATCAGTGTGTTACATGCTAGTCTAGTCTAGAACCAGTGTATTACACTCTATTCTAGAACCAGTGTATTACGTGCTAGCCTAGTCTAGAACCAGTGTATTACACGCAAGCCTAGTCTAGAATCAGTGTATTACACACTAGCCTAGTCTAGAACCAGTGTATTACACACTAGCCTAGTCTAGAACCAGTGTATTACGCACAAGCCTAGTCTAGAAACAGTGTATTACACACTAGCCTAGTCTAGAACCAGTGTATTACACACTAGCCTAGTCTAGAACCAGTGTATTACGCACAAGCCTAGTCTAGAACATGTGTATTACACACTAGTCTAGAACCAGTGTATTACACACTAGCCTAGTCTAGAAACAGTGTATTACACGCTAGCCTAGTCTAGAACCAGTGTATTACACGCTAGGCTAGAACCAGTGTGTTACGTGCTAGTCTAATAAAAAAGCAGTGTATTACGCGCTAGCCTAGTCTAGAACTAGTGTAGTACACGCTAGACTAGAACCAGTGTATTACACGCTAGACTAGAACCATTGTATTACACGCTAGACTAGAACCATTGTATTACACGGTAGCCTAGTCTAGAACCAGTGTATTACACGCTAGCCTAGTCTAGAACCAGTGTATTATGCGCTAGTCTAGTCTAGAACCAGTGTGTTACATGCTAGTCTAGTCTAGAACCAGTGTATTACGTGCTAGTCTAGTATAGAACTGGTGTATTACGTGCTAGTCTAGAACCCGTGTATTACGTGCTAGTCTAGAACCAATGGATTACGTGCTAGTCTAGTATAGAACCGGTGTATTACGTGCTAGTCTAGAACCAGTGTATTACATGCTAGTCTAGAACCAGTGTATTACACGGTAACCTAGTCTAGAACCAGTGTATTACATGCTAGTCTAGTCTAGAACCAGTGTATTACATGCTAGTCTAGTCTAGAACCAGTGTATTACATGCTAGTCTAGTCTAGAACCAGTGTATTATGTGCTAGTCTAGTCTAGAACCAGTGTGTTATGCGCTAGCTTAGTCTAGAACCAGTGTATTACATGCTAGTCCAGTCTAGAACCAGTGTATTATGTGCTAGTCTAGTCTAGAACCAGTGTACTATGTGCTAGTCTAGTTTAGAACCAGTGTATTACACGGTAGCCTAGTCTAGAACCAGTGTATTACATGCTAGTCTTGTCTAGAACCAGTTTATTATGTGCTAGTCTAGTCTAGAACCAGTGTATTATGTGCTAGTCTAGTCTAGAACCAGTGTATTATGTGCTAGTCTAGTCTAGAACCAGTGTATTATGTGCTAGTCTAGTTTAGAACCAGTGTATTAGCGGTAGGCTGGTCTAGAACCAGTGTATTACATGCTAGTCTAGTCTAGAACCAGTCTATTACATGCTAGTCTAGTCTAGAGCCAGTGTTTTACATGCTAGTCTAGTTTAGAACCAGTGTATTACATGGTAGCCTAGTCTAGAACCAGTGTATTACATGCTAGTCTTGTCTAGAACCAGTTTATTATGTGCTAGTCTAGTCTAGAACCAGTGTATTATGTGCTAGTCTAGTCTAGAACCAGTGTATTATGTGCTAGTCTAGTCTAGAACCAGTGTATTATGTGCTAGTCTAGTTTAGAACCAGTGTATTAGCGGTAGGCTGGTCTAGAACCAGTGTATTACATGCTAGTCTAGTCTAGAACCAGTGTATTACATGCTAGTCTAGTCTAGAACCAGTGTATTACAAGGTAGCCTAGTCTAGAACCAGTGTATTACATGCTAGTCTATTCTAGAACCAGTGTATTACATGCTAGTCTAGTCTAGAACCAGTGTATTACATGCTAGTCTAGTCTAGAACCAGTGTATTATGTGCTAGTCTAGTTTAGAACCAGTGTATTACACGGTAGCCTAGTCTAGAACCAGTGTATTACATGCTAGTCTAGTCTAGAACCAGTGTATTATGTGCTAGTCTAGTTTAGAACCAGTGTATTACAAGGTAGCCTAGTCTAGAACCAGTGTATTACATGCTAGCCTAGTCTAGAACCAGTGTATTACATGCTAGTCTAGTCTAGAACCAGTGTATTACATGCTAGTCTAGTCTAGAACCAGTGTATTACATGCTAGTCTAGTCTAGAACCAGTGTATTACACGGTAGTCTAGTTTAGAACCAGTGTATTACACGGTAGCCTAGTCTAGAACCAGTGTATTACATGCTAGTCTAGTCTAGAACCAGTGTATTATGTGCTAGTCTAGTCTAGAACCAGTGTATTACATGCTAGTCTATTCTAGAACCAGTGTATTACATGCTAGTCTAGTCTAGAACAAGTGTATTTCATGCTAGTCTAGAACCAGTGTATTATGTGCTAGTCTAGTTTAGAACCAGTGTATTACACGGTAGCCTAGTCTAGAACCAGTGTATTACATGCTAGTCTAGTGTAGAACCAGTGTATTATGTGCTATTCTAGTTTAGAACCAGTGTATTACACGGTAGCCTAGTCTAGAACCAGTGTATTACATGCTAGTCTAGTCTAGAACCAGTGTATTATGTGCTAGTCTAGTTTAGAACCAGTGTATTACAAGGTAGCCTAGTCTAGAACCAGTGTATTACATGCTAGTCTAGTCTAGAACCAGTGTATTACATGCTAGTCTAGTCTAGAACCAGTGTATTACATGCTAGTCTAGTCTAGAACCAGTGTATTACATGCTAGTCTAGTTTAGAACCAGTGTATTACACGGTAGCCTAGTCTAGAACCAGTGTATTACATGCTAGTCTAGTCTAGAACCAGTGTATTATGTGCTAGTCTAGTCTAGAACCAGTGTATTATGTGCTAGTCTAGTCTATAACCAGTGTATTATGTGCTAGTCTAGTTTAGAACCAGTGTATTACACGGTAGCCTAGTCTAGAACCAGTGTATTACATGCTAGTCTATTCTAGAACCAGTGTATTACATGCTAGTCTAGTCTAGAACCAGTGTATTACATGCTTGTCTAGTCTAGAGCCAGTGTATTATGTGCTAGTCTAGTTTAGAACCAGTGTATTACACGGTAGCCTAGTCTTGAACCAGTGTATTACATGCTAGTCTATTCTAGAACCAGTGTATTACATGCTAGTCTAGTCTAGAACCAGTGTCAGGAGACTGAAAAGATTTGGTATAAGTCCCCAGATCCTCAAAAAGTTCTACAGCTGCAACATCAAGAGCATCCTTACAGGTTGCATCACCGCCTGGTATGGCAACTGCTTGGCATCCGACCGTAATGTGCTACAGAGGGTAGTGCGTACCGCCCGGTACATCACTGGGGCCAAGCTTCCTGCCATCTAGGACCTGTATACTAGGCGGTGTCAGTGGAAGGCCCAAAACATTTTCAAAGATCCCAGTCACCCTAGTCATAGACTGTCCTCTCTGCTATTGCACGTTAAGCGGTACCTGAGCACGCCAAGTCTTGGTCCAAAAGGCTCCTTAACAGCTTCTACCCCCAAGCCATAAGACTGCTGAACAGTTAATCAAATGCCCCCCCCCCCTTTGTTTTTACACTGCTGCTACTCGCTGTTTGTTGTCTATGCATAGTCACTTTACCTACATGTTCAAATTACCTCGACTAACTTGTACCCCCGCACGTTGACCCGGTGCCGGTACCCCCTGTAGTCTCATTATTGTTATTTTATTGTGTTACTTTTGATTTCATTATTTACTTCAGTTTATTTAGTAAATATTTTTTCAACTCTATTTCTTGAACTGCATTGTCGGTTAAGGGCTTGTCAGTAAGCATTTCACGGTAAGGTCTACTACACCTGTTGTATTTTATCGCATGTGACAAATAAACATGTGCTTTGATTTCAGTAGCATTACCAGTAAGCAGTGTTGTCTCTTCACATTCGGCTCCCCGGGTGTTGAGCTGAGCATTTGTGACGTGTGCATGAGTCTGGTGAAGACAGACAAGTTCGATGTTAGACCTTAAGACTTTCCTTCAGGACAGATGGTTGGTGGACAGAGGGACGGAGGGACAGTGTGTGGAAATACCCAGCAGCTGAGCTGCCAGTCTGGCAGAGCCTCCATTTCAGGCGCTCTTAGGGTACCCAAAATGACCAGGTCTTTCAGAAATCCCTGTTGGAGAATTCCTTCCTGATTCTGGGAATCTTCCAACCATGTTGGAATTTGTGCAAACCTACTCACCAGCTTTCGTAACCATCACACGTATTAGCTACTTGCAAAACCAACAGATGTGGTATTATACAATCGAACAAGCAGATATTGGCAGACTTGTCTGTTAGTGGTCCTTGTGTTATTAAGGTACTCACAGAGATATGTTTTGGTCTAGATTTTTAAAATGTGGTAAATACCTATATTCTTTAAATGTATACATTCAATACAGATCATCAGTTATTTATAGAAAGCTAGATGATCAGTCAGAGTAGCACTTCTATTTCAAGGTAATTTACTAATTCAGCTAGAATCTCTGGGACGTTTAGCTGTCCGTTTCTTTGGTCAAACCAGTATATCACCTAATCACAATGGAAGCCACCCACCCATCGCCCCCATAACTAACTCCCCTGACTTTATCCTGTTTAATGGCTGTGTAATGCTGTGAAGATGTCATGACTTTATCCTGTTTAATGGCTGTGTAATGCAGTGAAGATGTCATGACTTTATCCTGTTTAATGGCTGTGTAATGCTGTGATGTCATGACTTTATCCTGTTTAATGGCTGTGTAATGCTGTGATGTCATGACTTTATCCTGTTTAATGGCTGTGTAATGCAGTGAAGATGTCATGACTTTATCCTGTTAAATGGCTGTGTAATGCAGTGAAGATGTCATGACTTTATCCTGTTTAATGGCTGTGTAATGCTGTGAAGATGTCATGACTTTATCCTGTTTAATGGCTGTGTAATGCAGTGAATATGTCATGACTTTATCCTGTTTAATGGCTGTGTAATGCTGTGAAGATGTCATGACTTTATCCTGTTTAATGGCTGTGTAATGCAGTGAATATGTCATGACTTTATCCTGTTTAATGGCTGTGTAATGCAGTGAATATGTCATGACTTTATCCTGTTTAATGGCTGTGTAATGCTGTGAAGATGTCATGACTTTATCCTGTTTAATGGCTGTGTAATGCAGTGAAGATGTCATGACTTTATCCTGTTTAATGGCTGTGTAATGCTGTGAAGTTGTCATGTATGTATGTTTGGGTTATCCTATAGGAACAGCTAGAGGAGAGCAGGTCTGTTTAGTTCTGAAGGGCCACTGAGTCGCAAAGTTTTCTTCTTCTCTGGTTGGGCAAATAATTGGAGGGCTTAGATTGTGTAAACACCCTGGCAGAGAGAGAGAAGTTGAATAACTTCTGATGGGTTTTCCATGCTTCCTGGAGTTTGAGAGTTAGATAGTTTGGCAGAGAATAGACTGAGACAGTAACAGGAATGAGTTAGAGTAGAGACAGAGGAAAGGCTATAGGGCTGTTTCACCATATACAATAATCAACATGTGGAACAACTGCCAAAGAAATAAACAAATGTATCATTGTGAAATATTGGAAAAGAGATGTTGATATCATTCAGCAGGTAATAAACTGTGTTTTCTGTTTTGGATTTTTCTCTCACAATTTTAGTAGCTGTACATTATCTTAAAAGAGATTCTTCTAGAAATATAACAGTTACAGTTGATGTTGGAAGTTTACATACACTTAGGTTGGAGTCATTAAAACTCGTTTTTGAACCACTCCACAAATTTCTTGTTAACAAACTATAGTTTTGTCAAGTCGGTTAGGACATCTACTTTGTGCATGACACAATTTTTCCAACAGACAGAATATTTCACTTATAATTCACTGTATCACAATTCCAGTAGGTCAGAAGTTTACATACACTAAGTTGACTGTGCCTTTAAACAGCTTGGAAAATTCCAGAAAATGATGCCATGGCTTTAGAAGCTTCTGATAGGCTAACTGACATCATTTGAGTCAATTGGAGGTGTACCTGTGGATGTATTTCAAGGCCTACCTTCAAACACAGTGCCTCTTTACATGACATCATGGGGAAATCTAAAGAAATCAGTCAAGACCTCAGAAAGAAAAATGTAGACCTCCACAAGTCTGATTCAACCTTGGGAGCAATTTCCAAACACCTGAAGGTACCACGTTCATCTGTACAAACAATAGTACGCAAGTATAAACACCATTGGACCACGCATCCGTCATACCGCTCAGGAAGGAGACGCGTTCTGTCTCCTAGAGATGAACGTACTTTGGTGCGAAAAGTGCAAATCAATCCCAGAACAACAGCAAAGGACCTTGTGAAGATGCTGGAGGAAACAGGTACAAAAGTATCTATTTCCACAGTAAAACGAGTCTTATATCGACATAACCTGAATGGCCGCTCAGCAAGGAAGAAGCCACTGCTCCAAAACCTCCATAAAAAAGCCAGACTACGGTTTGCAACTGCACATGGGGACAAAGATCGTACTTTTTGGAGAAATGTCCTCTGGTCTGATGAAACAAAAATATAACTGTTTGGCCATAATGACCATCGTTATGTTTGGAGGTAAAAGGGGAGGCTTGCAAGCCGAAGAACCCCATCCCAACCGTGAAGAACGGGGATGGCAGCATCATGTTGTGGGGGTGCTTTGCTGCAAGAGGGACTGGTGCACTTCACAAAATAGATGGCATCATGAGGGAGGAAAATTATGTGGATATATTGAAGCAACATCTGAAGACATCATTCAGGAAGTTAAAGTTTGGTCGCAAATGGGTCTTCCTGTTACGGCTATCGTCATATTCTTCCTCCTCCTCGGACGAGGAGAGGCGAGACGGATCGGACCAATACGCAGAGTGGTTAGTGTTCATAATGATTTATTAAAACGAAACTGAATACTGAATACAAAACAAATAAACGAAGTGCATAAACCGATACAGTACCGTGTGGTGCAACAAACACAGACACGGAAACAAACACCCACAAACACACGTGAAACCCAGGCTGCCTAAGTATGATTCTCAATCAGGGACAACGATTGACAGCTGTCTCTGATTGAGAATCATACCCGGCCGAACACAAACATCCCAACATAGAAAATCAAACATAGACAAACCCACCCAACTCACGCCCTGACCAACTAAATAAATACAAGAAAAAGGAAAACAGGTCAGGAACGTGACACTTCCAAATGGACAATTACCCCAAGCATACTTCCAAAGTTGTGGCAAAATGGCTTAAGGACAACAAAGTCAAGGTAATGGAGTGGTCATCACAAAGCCCTGACCTCAATCCCATAGAAAATTTGTGGGCAGAACTGAAAAGGCATGTGCGAGCAAGGAGGCCTACAAACCTGACTCAGTTACACCAGCTCTGTCAAGAGGAATGGGCCAAAATTCACCCAACTTATTGTGGGAAGCTGGTGGAAGGCTACCCAAAATGTTTGACACAAGTTAAACAATTTAAAGGCAATGCTACCAAATACTTATTGAGTGTATGTAAACTTCTGACCCACTGGGAATGTGATGAAATAAATAAAAGCTGAAATAAATCATTCTCTCTACTATTATTCTGACATTTCACATTCTTAAAATAAAGTGGTGATCCTAACTGACCTAAGACAGGGAATTGTTACTCTGATTAAATGTCAGGAATTGTGAAAAATTTAGTTTAAATGTATTTGGCTAAGGTGTATGTAAACTTCCGACTTCAACTGTATATAGCAGAGAACAATACATTCTATCTTTTCTAATATAAATACATACATTTCTAAAATAATGTTCCTATTGAAGTCTTGGTGAAACCCCAGTGAGGTATAAGTCCCAGTGAAACCCCAGTGAGGTATAAGTCTTGGTGAAACCCCAGTGAAGTATAAGTCTTGGTGAAACCACAGTGAGATATAAGTCCCAGTGAAACCCCAGTGAGATATAAGTCTTTGTGAAACCCCAGTGAGATATAAGTCTTGGTGATACCCCAGTGAGATATAAGTCTTGGTAAAACCCCAGTGAGATATAAGTCTCGGTAAATCCCCAGTGAGGTATAAGTCTCGGTGAAACCCCACTGAGGTATAAGTCTCGGTGAAACCCCAGTGAGGTATACGTCTTGGCAAAACCCCAGTGAGGTTTTAAGTCTTGGTGAAACCCCAGTGAGGTATAAGTCTTGGTGAAACCCCGGTGAGGTATAAGTCCCAGTGGAACCCCGGTGAGGTATAAGTCCCAGTGAAACCCCAGTGAGGTATAAGTCCCGGTGAAACCCCAGTGAGGTATAAGTCCCAGTGAAACCCCAGTGAGGTATAAGTCTTGGTAAAACCCCAGTGAGGTATAAGTCTTTGTAAAATCCCGGTGAGATATAAGTCCCAGTGAAACCCCAGTGAGATATAAGTCTCTGTTAAACCCCGGTGAGGTATAAGTCCCAGTGAAACCCCAGTGAGGTATAAGTCTTGGTAAAACCCCAGTGAGATATAAGTCTTGGTAAAACCCCAGTGAGGTATAAGTCTTTGTAAAATCCCGGTGAGATATAAGTCCCAGTGAAACCCCAGTGAGATATAAGTCTCTGTTAAACCCCGGTGAGGTATAAGTCCCAGTGAAACCCCAGTGAGGTATAAGTCTCTGTTAAACCCCAGTGAGGTATAAGTCCCAGTGAAACCCCAGTGAGATACAAGTCTCTGTTAAACCCTGGTGAGGTATAAGTCCCAGTGAAACCCCAGTGAGATATAAGTCTCTGTTAAACCCCAGTGAGATATAAGTCTCTGTTAAACCCCGGTGAGGTATAAGTCTCTGTTAAACCCCGGTGAGGTATAAGTCCCAGTGAAACCCCAGTGAGATATAAGTCTCTGTTAAACCCCAGTGAGATATAAGTCTCTGTTAAACCCCGGTGAGGTATAAGTCTCTGTTAAACCCCGGTGAGGTATAAGTCCCAGTGAAACCCCAGTGAGATATAAGTCCCAGTGAAACCCCAGTGAGATATAAGTCCCAGTGAAACCCCAGTGAGATATAAGTCCCAGTGAAAGCCCAGTGAGATATAAGTCCCAGTGAAACCCCAGTGAGATATAAGTCCCAGTGAAACCCCAGTGAGGTATAAGTCTCTGTTAAACCCCGGTGAGGTATAAGTCCCAGTGAAACCCCGGTGAGGTATAAGTCTCTGTTAAACCCCGGTGAGGTATAAGTCCCAGTGAAACCCCAGTGAGGTATAAGTCCCAGTGAAACCCCAGTGAGGTATAAGTCTCTGTTAAACCCCAGTGAGGTATAAGTCTCTGTTAAACCCCAGTGAGGTATAAGTCTCAGTGAAACCCCGGTGAGGTATAAGTCCCTGTTAAACCCCGGTGAGGTATAAGTCTCTGTTAAACCCCAGTGAGGTATAAGTCTCTGTTAAACCCCGGTGAGGTATAAGTCTCTGTTAAACCCCGGTGAGATATCTAATGAAGCTTCAGCCTTCCAGGCAGACATATTTCTCCCAATGACAGTAATTTACATATGATGTATTTAGAGAAAGGAAAGGCTAAGGCTAATTGTATTTGGAGATTTTCCTTTGTTTTTAGGAGTCATTAGCAGCTCGCTCTAATCTAATTTTTACAATTTCATCAGCAGGCCATCTTGGAAATCCTCTGTGAGCTCATCAGAGAGAAGAGAGAGGGGTTTATAGCTAAGTGTTCTCTATTACATTAACACACAATAAAGCGGCCGGGGACGGCTACAGACGTTTATGGCAGATTCAGTTAACACTCTGCCAATTCCCTTTTTATTGGGACGCAATCAATTTTTATTCATTTTAAAGCCAGAATGCTTTCTTTCATTGTGTGCCGTCCCCAGCTTATTACCCAGGCTAAACAAATTAGCCAAGTTGTTTTCACAAAATGGGGAATGTTTATGTTAAAAGGGTTTCCTCTTTAGAATTCAGGCGTTAGACTCTGCATATTATACGTTATGCATAAATGTGTGAGGCTTTCACAGCTTATTTCATTTTACAAACAGGGTTATTTCTGTTACAAACAGGGTTATTTCTGTTACAAACAGGGTTATTTCTGTTACAAACAGGGTTATTTCATTTTACAAACAGGGTTATTTCTGTTACAAACAGGGTTATTTCATTTTACAAACAGGGTTATTTCATTTTACAAACAGGGTTATTTCTGTTACAAACAGGGTTATTTCTGTTACAAACAGGGTTATTTCTGTTACAAACAGGGTTATTTCTGTTACAAACAGGGTTATTTCTGTGTAGGAAATGAAATATTTAATTTATTGTAAAAAATATGCAAAATAAATGGCTTTCATTTGACACTTTTTGAACAGTAACAACTGCTATGTCAACGTTGTTTTTGCTGTTATAATTGGTGGTTTGGCAATCTAAATGCAGTGAATCTATTTCCTAATGTAACCCTTTTCTAAATGAGCGATTTTCTATATTCTGTAATAGATTGCTAGCAACGCTGTGTAAGACAGTTGTACTACGTGTCATATGGAACGTGATGTTCTGGAAGACAGTTGTACTACGTGTCATATAGAACGTGATGTTCTGGAAGGCAGTTGTACTACGTGTCATATAGAACGTGATGTTCTGGAAGACAGTTTTACTACGTGTCATATAGAACGTGATGTTCTGGAAGACAGTTTTACTACGTGTCATATAGAACGTGATGTTCTGGAAGACAGTTGTACTACGTGTCATATGGAACGTGATGTTCTGGAAGACAGTTGTACTACGTGTCATATAGAACGTGATGTTCTGGAAGACAGTTGTACTACGTGTCATATAGAACGTGATGTTCTGGAAGACAGTTGTACTACGTGTCATATAGAACCTGATGTTCTGGAAGACAGTTGTACTACGTGTCATATGGAACGTGATGTTCTGGAAGACAGTTGTACTACGTGTCATATAGAACGTGATGTTCTGGAAGACAGTTGTACTACGTGTCATATAGAACGTGATGTTCTGGAAGACAGTTGTACTACGTGTCATATGGAACGTGATGTTCTGGAAGACAGTTGTACTACGTGTCATATAGAACGTGATGTTCTGGAAGACAGTTGTACTACGTGTCATATGGAACGTGATGTTCTGGAAGACAGTTGTACTACGTGTCATATAGAACGTGATGTTCTGGAAGACAGTTGTACTACGTGTCATATGGAACGTGATGTTCTGGAAGACAGTTGTACTACGTGTCATATAGAACCTGATGTTCTGGAAGACAGTTGTACTACGTGTCATATGGAACGTGATGTTCTGGAAGACAGTTGTACTACGTGTCATATGGAACCTGATGTTCTGGAAGACAGTTGTACTACGTGTCATATGGAACGTGATGTTCTGGAAGACAGTTGTACTACGTGTCATATAGAACGTGATGTTCTGGAAGGCAGTTGTACTACGTGTCATATAGAACGTGATGTTCTGGAAGACAGTTGTACTACGTGTCATATAGAACGTGATGTTCTGGAAGACAGTTGTACTACGTGTCATATGGAACGTGATGTTCTGGAAGACAGTTGTACTACGTGTCATATGGAACGTGATGTTCTGGAAGACAGTTGTACTACGTGTCATATAGAACGTGATGTTCTGGAAGACAGTTGTACTACGTGTCATATAGAACCTGATGTTCTGGAAGACAGTTGTACTACGTGTCATATGGAACGTGATGTTCTGGAAGACAGTTGTACTACGTGTCATATAGAACGTGATGTTCTGGAAGACAGTTGTACTACGTGTCATATGGAACGTGATGTTCTGGAAGACAGTTGTACTACGTGTCATATAGAACGTGATGTTCTGGAAGACAGTTGTACTACGTGTCATATGGAACGTGATGTTCTGGAAGACAGTTGTACTACGTGTCATATAGAACCTGATGTTCTGGAAGACAGTTGTACTACGTGTCATATGGAACGTGATGTTCTGGAAGACAGTTGTACTACGTGTCATATGGAACCTGATGTTCTGGAAGACAGTTGTACTACGTGTCATATGGAACGTGATGTTCTGGAAGACAGTTGTACTACGTGTCATATAGAACGTGATGTTCTGGAAGACAGTTGTACTACGTGTCATATGGAACGTGATGTTCTGGAAGACAGTTGTACTACGTGTCATATAGAACGTGATGTTCTGGAAGACAGTTGTACTACGTGTCATATGGAACGTGATGTTCTGGAAGACAGTTGTACTACGTGTCATATGGAACGTGATGTTCTGGAAGACAGTTGTACTACGTGTCATATAGAACGTGATGTTCTGGAAGACAGTTGTACTACGTGTCATATAGAACGTGATGTTCTGGAAGACAGTTGTACTACGTGTCATATGGAACGTGATGTTCTGGAAGGCAGTTGTACTACGTGTCATATAGAACGTGATGTTCTGGAAGACAGTTGTACTACGTGTCATATGGAACGTGATGTTCTGGAAGACAGTTGTACTACGTGTCATATAGAACGTGATGTTCTGGAAGACAGTTGTACTACGTGTCATATAGAACGTGATGTTCTGGAAGACAGTTGTACTACGTGTCATATAGAACCTGATGTTCTGGAAGACAGTTGTACTACGTGTCATATGGAACGTGATGTTCTGGAAGACAGTTGTACTACGTGTCATATAGAACGTGATGTTCTGGAAGACAGTTGTACTACGTGTCATATAGAACGTGATGTTCTGGAAGACAGTTGTACTACGTGTCATATGGAACGTGATGTTCTGGAAGACAGTTGTACTACGTGTCATATAGAACGTGATGTTCTGGAAGACAGTTGTACTACGTGTCATATAGAACCTGATGTTCTGGAAGACAGTTGTACTACGTGTCATATAGAACGTGATGTTCTGGAAGACAGTTGTACTACGTGTCATATGGAACCTTATGTTCTGGAGGACAGTTGTACTACGTGTCATATGGAACGTGATGTTCTGGAAGACAGTTGTACTACGTGTCATATAGAACGTGATGTTCTGGAAGACAGTTGTACTACGTGTCATATGGAACGTGATGTTCTGGAAGACAGTTGTACTACGTGTCATATAAAACGTGATGTTCTGGAAGACAGTTTTACTACGTGTCATATAGAACCTGATGTTCTGGAAGACAGTTGTACTACGTGTCATATAGAACGTGATGTTCTGGAAGACAGTTGTACTACGTGTCATATGGAACGTGATGTTCTGGAAGACAGTTGTACTACGTGTCATATAGAACGTGATGTTCTGGAAGACAGTTGTACTACGTGTCATATAGAACGTGATGTTCTGGAAGACAGTTGTACTACGTGTCATATAGAACGTGATGTTCTGGAAGACAGTTGTACTACGTGTCATATGGAACGTGATGTTCTGGAAGACAGTTGTACTACGTGTCATATGGAACGTGATGTTCTGGAAGACAGTTGTACTACGTGTCATATAGAACGTGATGTTCTGGAAGACAGTTGTACTACGTGTCATATGGAACGTGATGTTCTGGAAGATAGTTGTACTACGTGTCATATGGAACGTGATGTTCTGGAAGACAGTTGTACTACGTGTCATATAGAACGTGATGTTCTGGAAGACAGTTGTACTACGTGTCATATGGAACGTGATGTTCTGGAAGACAGTTGTACTACGTGTCATATAGAACGTGATGTTCTGGAAGACAGTTGTACTACGTGTCATATAGAACGTGATGTTCTGGAAGACAGTTGTACTACGTGTCATATAGAACGTGATGTTCTGGAAGACAGTTGTCTACGTGTCATATAGAACGTGATGTTCTGGAAGACAGTTGTACTACGTGTCTTATAGAACCTGATGTTCTGGAAGATAGTTGTACTACGTGTCATATAGAACCTGATGTTCTGGAGGACAGTTGTACTACGTGTCATATAGAACGTGATGTTCTGGAGGACAGTTGTACTACGTGTCATATAGAACCTGATGTTCTGGAAGACAGTTGTACTACGTGTCATATAGAACGTGATGTTCTGGAAGACAGTTGTACTACGTGTCATATAGAACGTGATGTTCTGGAAGACAGTTGTACTACGTGTCATATAGAACCTGATATTCTGGAAGACAGTTGTACTACGTGTCATATAGAACGTGATGTTCTGGAAGACAGTTGTACTACGTGTCATATAGAACGTGATGTTCTGGATGGATGTACAATCCCACCCATGAACATCAGTCACATGAATCAGAATGTTGGGTCCACGACTCGATGACAGATCTTGTTCAGTATAGACGTTTAGCAATCTGCCTAACAACTAGGAAGAAGGGCAAGGCTAAACATAAACAGAAGCTAGTTTTCTAGAGGGCTCCAACATTGTGGCTGTAAAGCTACGTAACAGCTATTTAAAGAGATAGTTCACCCAAATTACAAAATGGCATATTGGTATCTTTACTCTGTAAACAGTTGATGTATGACAGCAATCCATGCTTTGGTTTAGTTTCCCTGGCACTATTTCCACATGCTAATGTTTTAGCATTTGTGGCACAAATCCCATTGAAGTCATGGGACCGATATTAGACTTTTTCATGCATCATGTCCAAATCATCCGAAAGTATCTACAATTGTTTGTGAAGCTCAACAAAGTCACTTATAGATGATTTGAACATGATGTGTGGAAAAATGCTAATATCGGTCACATGACTTGAAGGGGATTTGTGCGACGAATGCTAAAACATTAGCATGTGGAAAAAGAGCTAAGGAAACTAAACCAAAGCATGGATTGCTGTCATACCTCATCCATAGACTTCTACTGGGTATGTAAACCAACATGTAATTTTGTGATTTGGGTGAACTATCCCTTTAAGCTTGTTTTATCCTCCCACTTCAATACCACTTCTCCCGACCCCACTACTAAATCCCATCCGCCCTTCAGACACACACGGTACATGTTGTAACTAAATTTGTCTCTGAAACTTTGGAGATGCTATTTATTTATTTTGGTGTAGTGAATAACTAAGAACCCAATACTAGTGTGGCGCAGAAGTAACTCTCTCGTCTGTCTTGCTGCGAGCTTGTGTGTGTGTGTGTGTGTGTGTGTGTGTGTGTGTGTGTGTGTGTGTGTGTGTGTGTGTGTGTGTGTGTGTGTGTGTGTGTGTGTGTGTGTGTGTGTGTGTGTGTGTGTGTGTGTGTGTGTGTGTGTGTGTGGTGGCGGCATAATTAGAGTGCTTGCTCCTGGAGACAAGACAAACCCCTCAGCCTCACCCCCTATCTCTTTCTCCCCCCTCAGCCTCCCCCCTATCTCTTTCTCCCCCCCCCAGCCTCACCCCATATATCTTTCTCCCCCCTCAGCCTCACCCCATATATCTTTCTCCCCCCTCAGCCTCACCCCATATATCTTTCTCCCCCCTCAGCCTCACCCCCTATCTCTTTCTCCCACCTAAGCCTCACCCCATATATCTTTCTCCCCCCTCAGCCTCACCCCATATCTCTTTCTCCCCCCTCAGCCTCACCCCATATGTCTTTCTCCCCCCTCAGCCTCACCCCATATGTCTTTCTCCCCCCTCAGCCTCACCCCCTATCTCTTTCTCCCCCCCTCAGCCTCACCCCATATCTCTTTCTCCCCCCTCAGCCTCACCCCATATCTCTTTCTCCCCCCTCAGCCTCACCCCATATCTCTTTCTCCCCCCTCAGCCTCACCCCATATGTCTTTCTCCCCCCTCAGCCTCACCCCATATGTCTTTCTCCCCCCTCAGCCTCACCCCATATGTCTTTCTCCCCCCTCAGCCTCACCCCCTATCTCTTTCTCCCCCCTCAACCTCACCCCATATCTCTTTCTCCCCCCTCAGCCTCACCCCATATCTCCCTCTCCCCCCTCAGCCTCACCCCATATGTCTTTCTCAGCCTCACCACCTCTCTTCCTCCCCAACTCCCTCTCCCCATCCCCCTACCCTCTCCCCATCCCCCTCCCTCTCCCTCTACCGTCTCTTCCCACCATCTCCCTCCCACTATCTCACCCCTGCCCTCTCTTATTCCCCCAACTCCCTCTCCCCATCCCCCCACCCTCTCTCCGACACACCCTCTCTCCCCCCAACTCCCTCTCCCCCCCACCCTCTCTTCCCACCATCTCCCTCTCCCCACCCTCTCTCCCCCCATCCTCTCTTCCCACAATCGAGCTAAAGGCTAGAGCTGCCGCTTTCAAGGAGTGTGACACTAATCCGGACTCTTATAAGAAATCCCACTATGCCCCCAGACGAACCATCAAACAAGCAAAGCGTCAATACAGGATTAAGATTGAATCCTACTACACCGGCTCTGACGCTCGTCGGATGTGGCAGGGCTTGAAAATTATTACGGACTACAAAGGGAAACCCAGACGCGAGCTGCCCAGTGATGCGAGCCTACTAGACGAGCTAAATGCCTTTTATGCTCGCTTCGAGGCAAGCAACACTGAAGCATGCACGAGAGCACAAGTTGTTCTGGACGATTGTGTGATAACGCTCTCAGTAGCCGATGTGAGCAAGATCTTTAAACAGGTCAACATTCACGAAGCCGCGGGGCCAGACGGATTACCAGGACGTGTGCTCAAAGCATGCACGGACCAACTGTCAAGTGTCTTCACTGACATTTTCAACCTCTCCCTGACCAAGTCTGTAATACCTACATGTTTTAAGCAGACCACCATAGTCCCTGTGCTGTGCCCAAGGAAGCGAAGGTAACCTGCCTAAATGATTACCGCCCCGTAGCACTCACGTTGGTAGCCATGAAGTGCTTTGAAAGGCTGGTCATGGCTCATATCAACAGCATCCTCCCGCATATCCTAGACCTACTCCAATTCGCATATCGCCCCAACAGATCTACAGATGACGCAATCTCAATCGCACTCCAAACTGCCCTTTCCCACCTGGACAAAAGGAACACCTATGTGAGAAGGCTGTTCATTGACGACAGTTCAGCATTCAACACCATAGTGCCCACGAAGCTCATCACTAAGCTTTAGGGCTCCCGAGTGGTGCAGTGGTCTAAGGCGCTGCATCTCAGTGCAAGAGGTGTCACTACAGTCCCTGGTTCGAATCCAGGCTGTATCTCATCTGGCCGTGATTGAAAGTCCCATAGGGTGCCGCGCAATTGGCCCAGTGTTGTCCGGGTTTGGACGGGGTAGGCTGTTATTGTAAATAAGAATTTGTTCTTATCTGACTTGCCTAGTTAAATAAAAAGGACCCTTGGACTTAACACCTCCCTCTGCAACTTGATCCTGGACTTCCTGATGGGCCGCCCCCAGGTGGTAAAGGTAGGCAACAACACGTCTGCGATCCTCAACACTGGTGTCCCCTCCTGTACTCACTGTTCACCCACGACTGTGTGGCCAAACACCACTCCAACACCATCATTATGTTTGCTGATGACACAACAGTGAATGTGATGATCACAGACAATGATGAGACAGCCTGTAGGGAGGAGGTCACAGAACTGGCAGTGTGGTGCCAGAACAACAACCTCTCCCTCAATGTGAGCAAGACAAAGCAGTTGATCATGGACTACAGAAAAAGGCGGGCTGAACAGGCCCACATTAATCAACGGGTAGAGCGGGTTGAGTTTCAAGTTCCTTGGTGTCCACATCACCAACTAACTATCGTGGTCCAAACACACCAAGACAGTCGTGAAGAGGGCACGGTAAAACCTTTTCACCCTCAGGAGACTGAAAAGATTTGGCAATGGTCCCCAGATCCTCAAAACGTTAAACAGCTGCACCATCGAGAGCATCCTGACCGGTTGCATCACCGTCTGGTATGGCAACTGCTCGGCATCTGACCGTAAGGCGCAACAGTGCGTATGGCCCAGTACATCACTGAGGCCAAGCTTCCTGCCATCTAGGACCTATATAATAGGCGGTGTCAAAGGAAAGGCAATAAAATCATCAGAGACTCCGGTACCAGAGCACCAAGTCTAGGACCAAAGACTCCTTAACAGCTTCTACCCCCAAGCCATAAGACTGCTGAACAGTTAATCAAATGACCACTGGACTATTTACATTGACCCCCTCCCCATTTGTTTTGTACAGTGCTGCTACTCACTGTTTATTATCCATGCATAGTCACTTCACCCCAACCTACATGTACATATTACCTCGACTAACCTGTACCCCCGCACACTGACTCGGTACCCCCTGTATATAGCCTCGTTATTGTTATTTTAATGTGTTACTTAAAAAAAAAAAAATACTTTAGTTTATTTGGTAAAGATTTTCTTAACTCTTCTTGAACTGTTGGTTAAGGGCTTGTAAGTAAGCATTTCACGTTAAGGTCTATACTTGTTGTATTCGGAGCAAGTGACAAATAAAGTTTTTTATTTTTTATTTTTATCTCAACACCACCCCCCACCCTCTCTCCCCCACCCTCTCTTCCCCCACCCTCTCTCCCCCCACCCTCTCTTCTCCCCCCACTCTCTCCTCCCCCGTCCTCTCTCCTCCCACCCTCTCTCCTCCCACCCTCTCTCCCCCCACCCTCTCGTCCCACCATCTCCCTCTCCCCACCCTCTCTTCTCCCCCCACCCTCGCTCCCCCCTACCCTCTCTTCCCACCATCTCCCTCCCTATCTAATGGCTCCCATCAGACTGTGGTATCAATGTATGTGTTCGTATCAGATATATGCCTCGTACCCTTCACCGTTTCCGCTGAGGTGTTTGACCTAACTGTACGTTCATTGACTACATCCCAAATGGCACCCTATTCCCTATATAGTGCACTACTTTTGACCAGAGCCTATGGGCTCAGGGAATAGGGTGCCATTTGGGACTGTGCTTCCCTCCCTCACGCCGTCTCAATCAGCAGGAAGCCTCATCCATCCAGTGACGCTAACTACCAAGTGTTTCATTTCAAAGAGCCTAAATAAAACACAGTGCACCTACAGTCCAAGCAGAGACAACTACAGTCCAAGCAGAGACAACTACAGTCCAAGCAGAGACAACTACAGCCCAAGCAGAGACAACTACAGCCCAAGCAGAGACAACTACAGTCCAAGCAGAGACAACTACAGCCCAAGCAGAGACAACTACAGCCCAAGCAGAGACAACTACAGCCCAAGCAGAGATAACTACAGTCCAAGCAGAGACAACTACAGTCCAAGCAGAGACAACTACAGCCCAAGCAGAGACAACTACAGTCCAAGCAGAGACAACTACAGTCCAAGCAGAGACAACTACAGTCCAAGCAGAGACAACTACAGTCCAAGCAGAGACAACTACAGCACAAGCAGAGACAACTACAGCCCAAGCAGAGACAACTACAGTCCAAGCAGAGACAACTACAGTCCAAGCAGAGACAACTACAGTCCAAGCAGAGACAACTACAGTCCAAGCAGAGACAACTACAGTCCAAGCAGAGACAACTACAGTCCAAGCAGAGACAACTACAGTCCAAGCAGAGACAACTACAGTCCAAGCAGAGACAACTACAGTCCAAGCAGAGACAACTACAGTGCCATCAGAGACAACTACAGTCCAAGCAGAGACAACTACAGTCCAAGCAGAGACAACTACAGTCTAAGCAGAGCTACCCATCGCCACATCACAGAATGACACCTCTTTTCTGTTTTTCTATTACAGATGGTTGGATCTATTCTGCTATGCAGCAAGTGGTCTCAGGAATGCTTTCAACACATTGATGAGATGACAAGTTATCATCGATCGGTCCTTCCTTAGAGCCAGGGAGCCATTAAATAATGTATGGAGTGCTGTGCATTACCAGGCTTCTCTCCTGTCCTGGGCCCATTAAGAGGCCTCTTCACGGGGCCCCAGTGGCCCCCAGCCTCCCTCTCCCTCCCAGGTCCTTGGTTCTCTTCATTTAATTAAATTATCCCATAATGAAAACTCCCCGTAATGAGATGACATTTAATTATTAATGAGCAGCTGATTCGAGCTGTAGGCTGAGAGGGCGGGACCAAGAGAGAGACTGGTAATCTATTATTCATAAGGTTAAACATTCCTTTTGTGAAAAAGGTGCAATTTATTAAGTGGTATGTGTGTGGCTGCCAGGAATGATGGTGGAGATATGGACAGGCGCTAGAGGTCTGTCTGTCTGTACGTCTGTTTCTCTCACTGCCTGGGGAGGAAGGGCTTGACTGAGTGACGTTAGTTTGCTCAGCTGATTTTGCGTTGCAGATTTTATGTGAATTTTTTGGGGGGCCATTTTTGTAAAGTTTCAAGTTTTTATATATCAAATTTTAGAAAGCAAACCCTCTCTGAATTACTTTGGAGTTTCATATCAACGCCAGAAGAGAAGGAAATAAGTAATCATAATTATGTCACTAATTCACTTATGAGGTTCAGAACCCTCCATCAGTTTCCTATGTAGACCCTCCATCAGTTTCCTATGTAGACCCTCCATCAGTTTCCTATGTAGACCCTCCATCCGTTTCCTATGTAGACCCTCCATCCGTTTCCTATGTAGACCCTCCATCAGTTTCCTATGTAGACCCTCCAGCAGTTTCCTATGTAGACCCTCCAGCAGTTTCCTATGTAGACCCTCCAGCAGTTTCCTATGTAGACCCTCCATCAGTTTCCTATGTAGACCCTACATCCGTTTCCTATGTAGACCCTCCATCAGTGTCCTATGTAGACCCTCCATCCGTTTCCTATGTAGACCCTCCATCAGTTTCCTATGTAGACCCTCCATCAGTTTCCTATGTAGACCCTCCATCCGTTTCCTATGTAGACCCTCCATCCGTTTCCTATGTAGACCCTCCATCAGTTTCCTATGTAGACCCTCCAGCAGTTTCCTATGTAGACCCTCCAGCAGTTTCCTATGTAGACCCTCCAGCAGTTTCCTATGTAGACCCTCCATCAGTTTCCTATGTAGACCCTACATCCGTTTCCTATGTAGACCCTCCATCAGTGTCCTATGTAGACCCTCCATCCGTTTCCTATGTAGACCCTCCATCCGTTTCCTATTTAGACCCTCCATCAGTTTCCTATGTAGACCCTCCATCCGTTTCCTATGTAGACCCTCCATCCGTTGCCTATGTAGACCCTCCATCAGTTTCCTATGTAGACCCTCCATCCGTTTCCTATTTAGACCCTCCATCCGTTGCCTATGTAGACCCTCCATCCGTTGCCTATGTAGACCCTCCATCCGTTTCCTATGTAGACCCTCCATCCATTTCCTATGTAGACCCTCCATCAGTTTCCTATTTAGACCCTCCATCAGTTTCCTATGTAGACCCTCCATCAGTTTCCTATGTAGACCCTCCATCAGTTTCCTATGTAGACCCTCCATCAGTTTCCTATGTAGACCCTCCATCAGTTTCCTATGTAGACCCTCAATCAGTTTCCTATTTAGACCCTCCATCCGTTGCCTATGTAGACCCTCCATCCGTTGCCTATGTAGACCCTCCATCAGTTTCCTATGTAGACCCTCAATCAGTTTCCTATTTAGACCCTCCATCAGTTTCCTATTTAGACCCTCAATCAGTTTCCTATTTAGACCCTCCATCCGTTGCCTATGTAGACCCTCCATCAGTTTCCTATGTAGACCCTCCATCAGTTTCCTATGTAGACCCTCCATCCGTTTCCTATGTAGACCCTCCATCCGTTTCCTATTTAGACCCTCCATCAGTTTCCTATGTAGACCCTCCATCAGTTTCCTATTTAGACCCTCCATCAGTTTCCTATTTAGACCCTCCATCAGTTTCCTATGTAGACCCTCCATCAGTTTCCTATGTAGACCCTCCATCAGATTCCTATGTAGACCCTCCATCAGATTCCTATGTAGACCCTCCATCAGTTTCCTATGTAGACCCTCCATCAGTTTCCTATGTAGACCCTCCATCAGTTTCCTATTTAGACCCTCCATCAGTTTCCTATTTAGACTTTCCTTCAGTTTCCTATGTAGATGATCAGTTTCCTATGAAGGTTACACCTGTGATGTGTGGTCATTATGACATGTTGGTGTCTGGCCAGAGGAAACAGTCGACTGTCACACAGTGTAAAACACTAACAGGCACCCTATTTCCTACATAGTTCACTACTTTTGATCAGGGCCCATAGGGTTCTAGTCAGGGCCCATAGTGAGACCCATAGGGTTCTGGTCAGGACCAATAGGGAACAGGGCTCTGGTCTAGTAGTACACTATATAGGGAACAGGGCTCTGGTCTATAGTAGTGCACTATATAGGGAACAGGGCTCTGGTCTATAGTATTACAGTATATAGGGAACAGGGCTCTGGTCTATAGTAGTACAGTATATAGGGAACAGGGCTCTGGTCTATAGTAGTACAGTATATAGGGAACATGGCTCTGGTCTATAGTAGTACACTATATATGGAACAGGGCTCTGGTCTATAGTAGTACACTATATAGGGAACAGGGCTCTGGTCTATAGTAGTACACTATATAGGGAACAGGGCTCTGGTCTATAGTAGTACAGTATATAGGGAACAGGGCTCTGGTCTATAGTAGTACACTATATAGGGAACAGGGCTCTGGTCTATAGTAGTACACTATATAGGGAACAGGGCTCTAGTCTATAGTAGTACACTATATAGGGAACAGGGCTCTGGTCTATAGTAGTACAGTATATAGGGAACAGGGCTCTGGTCTATAGTAGTACACTATATAGGGAACAGGGCTCTGGTCTATAGTAGTACACTATATAGGGAACAGGGCTCTGGTCTATAGTAGTACACTATATAGGGAACAGGGCTCTGGTCTATAGTAGTACACTATATAGGGAACAGGGCTCTGGTCTATAGTACACTATATAGGGAACAGGGCTCTGGTCTATAGTAGTACAGTATATAGGGAACAGGGCTCTGGTCTATAGTAGTACACTATATAGGGAACAGGGCTCTGGTCTATAGTAGTACACTATATAGGGAACAGGGCTCTGGTCTATAGTACACTATATAGGGAACAGGGCTCTGGTCTATAGTAGTACAGTATATAGGGAACAGGGCTCTAGTCTATAGTAGTACACTATATAGGGAACAGGGATCTGGTCTATAGTAGTACAGTATATAGGGAACAGGGCTCTAGTCTATAGTAGTACACTATATAGGGAACAGGGCTCTGGTCTATAGTAGTACACTATATAGGGAACAGGGCTCTAGTCTATAGTAGTACACTATATAGGGAACAGGGCTCTGGTCTATAGTAGTACAGTATATAGGGAACAGGGCTCTGGTCTATAGTACAGTATTTAGGGAACAGGGCTCTAGTCTATAGTAGTACACTATATAGGGAACAGGGCTCTGGTCTATAGTAGTACACTATATAGGGAACAGGGCTCTGGTCTATAGTAGTACACTATATAGGGAACAGGGCTCTGGTCTATAGTAGTACACTATATAGGGAACAGGGCTCTGGTCTATAGTACACTATATAGGGAACAGGGCTCTGGTCTATAGTAGTACACTATATAGGGAACAGGGCTCTGGTCTATAGTACAGTATATAGGGAACAGGGCTCTGGTCTATAGTACAGTATATAGGGAACAGGGCTCTGGTCTATAGTAGTACAATATATAGGGAACATGGCTCTGGTCTATAGTAGTACACTATATAGGGAACAGGGCTCTGGTCTATAGTAGTACACTATATAGGGAACAGGGCTCTGGTCTATAGTAGTACACTATATAGGGAACAGGGCTCTGGTCTAGTAGTACACTATATAGGGAACAGGGCTCTGGTCTATAGTAGTACACTATATAGGGAACAGGGCTCTAGTCTATAGTAGTACACTATATAGGGAACAGGGCTCTGGTCTATAGTAGTACACGATATAGGGAACAGGGCTCTGGTCTATAGTAGTACACTATATAGGGAACAGGGCTCTGGTCTATAGTACACTATATAGGGAACAGGGCTCTGGTCTATAGTACAGTATATAGGGAACAGGGCTCTGATCTATAGTAGTACACTATATAGGGAACAGGGCTCTGGTCTATAGTAGTACACTATATAGGGAACAGGGCTCTGGTCTATAGTAGTACACTATATAGGGAACAGGGCTCTGGTCTATAGTAGTACACTATATAGGGAACAGGGCTCTAGTCTATAGTAGTACACTATATAGGGAACAGGGCTCTAGTCTATAGTAGTACACTATATAGGGAACAGGGCTCTGGTCTATAGTAGTACAGTATATAGGGAACATGGCTCTGGTCTATAGTAGTACACTATATAGGGAACAGGGCTCTGGTCTATAGTAGTACACTATATAGGGAACATGGCTCTGGTCTATAGTAGTACACTATATAGGGAACAGGGCTCTTGTCTATAGTAGTACAGCATATAGGGAACATGGCTCTGGTCTATAGTAGTGCACTATATAGGGAACAGGGCTGTGGTCTATAGTAGTACACTATATAGGGAACAGGGATCTGGTCTATAGTAGTACACTATATAGGGAACAGGGCTCTGGTCTATAGTAGTACACTATATAGGGAACAGGGCTCTGGTCTATAGTAGTACACTATATAGGGAACAGGGCTCTGGTCTATAGTATTACAGTATATAGGGAACAGGGCTCTGGTCTATAGTAGTGCACTATATAGGGAACAGGGCTCTGGTCTATAGTAGTGCACTATATAGGGAACAGGGCTCTGGTCTATAGTAGTACACTATATAGGGAACAGGGCTCTGGTCTATAGTAGTACAGTATATAGGGAACAGGGCTCTGGTCTATAGTAGTGCACTATATAGGGAACAGGGCTCTGGTCTATAGTAGTACACTATATAGGGAACAGGGCTCTAGTCTATAGTAGTACACTATATAGGGAACAGGGCTCTAGTCTATAGTAGTACACTATATAGGGAACAGGGCTCTGGTCTATAGTACACTATATAGGGAACAGGGCTCTGGTCTATAGTAGTACAGTATATAGGGAACAGGGCTCTAGTCTATAGTAGTACACTATATAGGGAACAGGGCTCTGGTCTATAGTAGTACACTATATAGGGAACAGGGCTCTGGTCTATAGTAGTACACTATATAGGGAACAGGGCTCTGGTCTATAGTAGTACACTATATAGGGAACAGGGCTCTGGTCTATAGTAGTACAGTATATAGGGAACAGGGCTCTGGTCTATAGTACACTATATAGGGAACAGGGCTCTAGTCTATAGTAGTACACTATATAGGGAACAGGGCTCTGGTCTATAGTAGTACACTATATAGGGAACAGGGCTCTGGTCTATAGTAGTACACTATATAGGGAACAGGGCTCTAGTCTATAGTAGTACACTATATAGGGCACACGGGGTCTGGTCTATAGTAGTACACTATATAGGGAACAGGGCTCTGGTCTATAGTAGTACAGCATATAGGGAACATGGCTCTGGTCTATAGTAGTGCACTATATAGGGAACAGGGCTCTGGTCTATAGTAGTACACTATATAGGGAACAGGGCTCTGGTCTATAGTAGTGCACTATATAGGGAACAGGGCTCTGGTCTATAGTAGTACAGTATATAGGGAACAGGGCTCTGGTCTATAGTAGTACAGTATATAGGGAACAGGGCTCTGGTCTATAGTACACTATATAGGGAACAGGGCTCTAGTCTATAGTAGTACACTATATAGGGAACAGGGCTCTGGTCTATAGTAGTACACTATATAGGGAACAGGGCTCTGGTCTATAGTAGTACAGTATATAGGGAACAGGGCTCTGGTCTATAGTAGTACACTATATAGGGAACAGGGCTCTGGTCTATAGTAGTACACTATATAGGGAACAGGGCTCTGGTCTATAGTACAGTATATAGGGAACAGGGCTCTGGTCTATAGTAGTACACTATATAGGGAACAGGGCTCTGGTCTATAGTACAGTATATAGGGAACAGGGCTCTGGTCTATAGTAGTACACTATATAGGGAACAGGGCTCTAGTCTATAGTAGTACACTATATAGGGAACAGGGCTCTGGTCTATAGTACACTATATAGGGAACAGGGCTCTGGTCTATAGTAGTACAATATATAGGGAACATGGCTCTGGTCTATAGTAGTACACTATATAGGGAACAGGGCTCTGGTCTATAGTAGTACACTATATAGGGAACAGGGCTCTAGTCTATAGTAGTACACTATATAGGGAACAGGGCTCTAGTCTATAGTAGTACACTATATAGGGAACAGGGCTCTGGTCTATAGTAGTACACTATATAGGGAACAGGGCTCTGGTCTATAGTAGTACAGTATATAGGGAACAGGGCTCTAGTCTATAGTAGTACACTATATAGGGAACAGGGCTCTGGTCTATAGTAGTACAGTATATAGGGAACAGGGCTCTGGTCTATAGTAGTACAGTATATAGGGAACAGGGCTCTAGTCTATAGTAGTACACTATATAGGGAACAGGGCTCTGGTCTATAGTAGTACACTATATAGGGAACAGGGCTCTGGTCTATAGTAGTACACTATATAGGGAACAGGGCTCTGGTCTATAGTAGTACAGTATATAGGGAACAGGGCTCTGGTCTATAGTAGTACAGTATATAGGGAACAGGGCTCTGGTCTATAGTAGTACACTATATAGGGAACAGGGCTCTGGTCTATAGTAGTACAGTATATAGGGAACAGGGCTCTGGTCTATAGTAGTGCACTATATAGGGAACAGGGCTGTGGTCTATAGTAGTACACTATATAGGGAACAGGGCTCTGGTCTATAGTAGTACAGTATATAGGGAATAGGGCTCTAGTCTATAGTAGTACACTATATAGGGAACAGGGCTCTGGTCTATAGTAGTACACTATATAGGGAACAGGGCTCTGGTCTATAGTAGTACAGTATATAGGGAACAGGGCTCTGGTTTATAGTAGTACACTATATAGGGAACAGGGCTCTAGTCTATAGTAGTACACTATATAGGGAACAGGGCTCTGGTCTATAGTAGTACACTATATAGGGAACAGGGCTCTGGTCTATAGTAGTACAGTATATAGGGAACAGGGCTCTAGTCTATAGTAGTACACTATATAGGGAACAGGGCTCTGGTCTATAGTAGTACACTATATAGGGAACAGGGCTCTGGTCTATAGTAGTACAGCATATAGGGAACAGGGCTCTAGTCTATAGTAGTACACTATATAGGGAACAGGGCTCTGGTCTATAGTACACTATATAGGGAACAGGGCTCTGGTCTATAGTAGTACAATATATAGGGAACATGGCTCTGGTCTATAGTAGTACACTATATAGGGAACAGGGCTCTGGTCTATAGTAGTACACTATATAGGGAACAGGGCTCTAGTCTATAGTAGTACACTATATAGGGAACAGGGCTCTAGTCTATAGTAGTACACTATATAGGGAACAGGGCTCTGGTCTATAGTAGTACACTATATAGGGAACAGGGCTCTGGTCTATAGTAGTACAGTATATAGGGAACAGGGCTCTAGTCTATAGTAGTACACTATATAGGGAACAGGGCTCTGGTCTATAGTAGTACAGTATATAGGGAACAGGGCTCTGGTCTATAGTAGTACAGTATATAGGGAACAGGGCTCTAGTCTATAGTAGTACACTATATAGGGAACAGGGCTCTGGTCTATAGTAGTACACTATATAGGGAACAGGGCTCTGGTCTATAGTAGTACACTATATAGGGAACAGGGCTCTGGTCTATAGTAGTACAGTATATAGGGAACAGGGCTCTGGTCTATAGTAGTACAGTATATAGGGAACAGGGCTCTGGTCTATAGTAGTACACTATATAGGGAACAGGGCTCTGGTCTATAGTAGTACAGTATATAGGGAACAGGGCTCTGGTCTATAGTAGTGCACTATATAGGGAACAGGGCTGTGGTCTATAGTAGTACACTATATAGGGAACAGGGCTCTGGTCTATAGTAGTACAGTATATAGGGAATAGGGCTCTAGTCTATAGTAGTACACTATATAGGGAACAGGGCTCTGGTCTATAGTAGTACACTATATAGGGAACAGGGCTCTGGTCTATAGTAGTACAGTATATAGGGAACAGGGCTCTGGTTTATAGTAGTACACTATATAGGGAACAGGGCTCTAGTCTATAGTAGTACACTATATAGGGAACAGGGCTCTGGTCTATAGTAGTACACTATATAGGGAACAGGGCTCTGGTCTATAGTAGTACAGTATATAGGGAACAGGGCTCTAGTCTATAGTAGTACACTATATAGGGAACAGGGCTCTGGTCTATAGTAGTACACTATATAGGGAACAGGGCTCTGGTCTATAGTAGTACAGCATATAGGGAACAGGGCTCTAGTCTATAGTAGTACACTATATAGGGAACAGGGCTTTGGTCTATAGTAGTACACTATATAGGGAACAGGGCTCTGGTCTATAGTAGTACACTATATAGGGAACAGGGCTCTGGTCTATAGTAGTACAGTATATAGGGAACAGGGTGTCATTTCTAACACAGACTGAAACAGTAATTACCTGGCATGGAGAAGTAGAGTGTCACCAGCCACGCCTGATAGAGATAGAGGCCTAGTTCTGTGCTGTAAGGTAATATCTCCTTCCAAATTAATCCCTTATAGATGGAAAAAGAGTCACACATTTCAATCCTCTTTTCTCTTGATCTCTCTCTGACATGTATGGGACGGAGGTAGAGTATGGGACGGAGGTAGAGTATGGGACGGAGGTAGAGTATGGGACGGAGGTAGAGTATGGGACGGAGGTAGAGTATGGGACGGAGGTAGAGTATGGGACGGAGGTAGAGTATGGGACGGAGGTAGAGTATGGGGCGGAGGTAGAGTATGGGACGGAGGTAGAGTATGGGACGGAGGTAGAGTATGGGGCGGAGGTAGAGTATGGGGCGGAGGTAGAGTATGGGACGGAGGTAGAGTATGGGGCGGAGGTAGAGTATGGGGCGGCGGTAGAGTATGGGACGGAGGTAGAGTATGGGACGGAGGTAGAGTATGGGACGGAGGTAGAGTATGGGGCGGAGGTAGAGTATGGGACGGAGGTTGAGTATGGGGCGGAGGTTGAGTATGGGGCGGAGGTTGAGTATGGGGCGGAGGTAGAGTATGGGGCGGAGGTAGAGTATGGGACGGAGGTAGAGTATGGGGCGGCGGTAGAGTATGGGACGGAGGTAGAGTATGGGGCGGAGGTAGAGTATGGGACGGAGGTAGAGTATGGGACGGAGGTTGAGTATGGGGCGGAGGTTGAGTATGGGACGGAGGTAGAGTATGGGACGGAGGTAGAGTATGGGACGGAGGTAGAGTATGGGACGGCGGTAGAGTATGGGACGGCGGTAGAGTATGGGACGGAGGTAGAGTATGGGGCGGAGGTAGAGTATGGGACGGAGGTAGAGTATGGGGCGGCGGTAGAGTATGGGACGGAGGTAGAGTATGGGGCGGAGGTAGAGTATGGGACGGAGGTAGAGTATGGGACGGAGGTAGAGTATGGGACGGAGGTAGAGTATGGGGCGGAGGTAGAGTATGGGGCGGCGGTAGAGTATGGGACGGAGGTAGAGTATGGGGCGGCGGTAGAGTATGGGACGGAGGTAGAGTATGGGACGGAGGTAGAGTATGGGACGAACAAATGGGACAGACGTATGGGACAGAGATGACGTATGGGACAGACAAATGGACATATGTATGGGACAGAGATGGAGTCGGTTGGTAGAGTGTGTATGTCTGTGGAGGCTCGGGGGCTGGAGACAACACGGGTTGTGTTCCAAATGACACACTATTGCCTACATAGTGCACTACTTTATACCAAAGCCCTGGGCTTTGTTCAAAAGGAGTGCACTATGTAGCAAATGTGGTGCCATTTGGGATGCACCCAAGGATGTCATTGGGATGGTGAGCAGAGCCGAGCAGAGCAGGGTGGCGTGCGTATATTAGGCCCTCATCAATATCTGATTAATAATGCAGCAGGCACAGGCTGGGGATTCTTTGGGGCAGGGTTTCAGCCAGCTTGTCATTTTGTAAATTGCATAGTCATCATGGAATGGATGGGTCAGGCAGGGCCTGGTGAGGGTAGGGTTTAGGTGCTGGTTTAGGGATGAGCTGGGTAAGGGTTGGGTTAGGTGTTGGGCTGGGTTGGGTTAAGGTTGGGCTGGGTGAGGGATGGGCGGGGTTAGGCTGGGTTAGGGTTGAGCATGGTTAGGGTTGGGCGGGGTTAGGCTGGGTTAGGGTTGAGCATGGTTAGGGTTGGGCGGGGTTAGGCTGGGTTAGGGTTGAGCATGGTTAGGGTTGGGCGGGGTTAGGCTGGGTTAGGGTTGAGCATGGTTAGGGTTGGGCGGGGTTAGGCTGGGTTAGGGTTGAGCATGGTTAGGGTTGGGCGGGGTTAGGCTGGGTTAGGGTTGAGCATGGTTAGGGTTGGGCGGGGTTAGGCTGGGTTAGGGTTGAGCATGGTTAGGGTTGGGCGGGGTTAGGCTGGGTTAGGGTTGAGCATGGTTAGGGTTGGGCTGGGTTAGGCTGGGTTAGGGTTGAGCATGGTTAGGGTTGGGCGGGGTTAGGCTGGGTTAGGGATGAGCTGGTTAGGGATGGGCGGGGTTAGGCTGGGTTAGGGTTGAGCATGGTTAGGGTTGGGCGGGGTTAGGCTGGGTTAGGGTTGAGCATGGTTAGGGTTGGGCGGGGTTAGGCTGGGTTAGGGATAAGCTGGTTAGGGTTGGGCGGGGTTAGGCTGGGTTAGGGTTGAGCATGGTTAGGGTTGGGCGGGGTTAGGCTGGGTTAGGGATGAGCTGGTTAGGGTTGGGCGGGGTTATGCTGGGTTAGGGATGAGTATGGTTAGGGTTGGGCGGGGTTAGGCTGGGTTAGGGATGAGCATGGTTAGGGTTGGGCGGGGTTAGGCTGGGTTAGGGTTGAGCATGGTTAGGGTTGGGCGGGGTTAGGCTGGGTTAGGGTTGAGCATGGTTAGGGTTGGGCGGGGTTAGGCTGGGTTAGGGTTAAGCATGGTTAGGGTTAGGCGGGGTTAGGCTGGGTTAGGGTTGAGCTGGGTTTTGGTTGGGCTGGTTTAGGACTGGGTTGGGCGGGGTTAGGGTTGGGTTAGGGCTGGTTTAGGCTTAGTTTAGTATTGTGCAGGTGACTCTGTGTGGTGTATTAGAGAGACTATTGGTGCAGTGACTCCTGTGTGGTGTATTAGAGAGACTATTGGTGCAGTGTCTCCTGTGTGGTGTATTAGAGAGGCTATTGGTGCAGTGACTCTGTGTGGTGTATTAGAGAGACTATTGGTGCAGTGACTCCTGTGTGGTGTATTAGAGAGACTATTGGTGCAGTGACTCCTGTGGTGTATTAGAGAGAGGCTATTGGTGCAGTGACTCTGTGTGGTGTATTAAGAGAGACTATTGGTGCAGTGACTCTGTGTGGTGTATTAGAGAGACTATTGGTGCAGTGCCTCTGTGGTGATTAGAGAGGCTATTGGTGCAGTGACTCTGTGTGTGTATTAGAGAGGCTTTGGTGCAGTGACTCTGTGTGGTGTATTGAGAGGCATTGGTGCAGTGACTCCTGTGTGGTGTATTAGAGAGACTATTGGTGCAGTGACTCTGTGTGTGTATTAGAGAGACTATTGGTGCAGTGACTCCTGTGTGGTGTATTAGAGAGACTATTGGTACAGTGACTCTGTGTGGTGTATTAGAGAGACTATTGGTACAGTGACTCCTGTGTGGTGTATTAGAGAGACTATTGGTGCAGTGACTCTGTGTGGTGTATTAGAGAGGCTATTGGTGCAGTGACTCTGTGTGGTGTATTAGAGAGACTATTGGTGCAGTGACTCTGTGTGGTGTATTAAGAGACTATTGGTGCAGTGACTCCTGTGTGGTGTATTAGAGAGGCTATGGTGCAGTGACTCTGTGTGGTGTATTAGAGAGGCTATTGGTGCAGTGACTCTGTGTGGTGTATTAGAGAGACTATTGGTGCAGTGACTCTGTGTGGTGTATTAGAGAGGCTATTGGTGCAGCGTCCCTGATGGTAATGCTAACGGTTGGGTATGTGGGAACCAGGGGCCTCTCTGAGCCTAACCTAACTCTCTGCTCTGCCCTCTCAGTGGGGTACCAACTTGCTGTCTCCCCCTCCCTGGATGAGGAAACAACAACAACAAAGAGAGGGGGGGGGGGAGAGGGGGAGGGGGAGAAAGAGAGGGGGGAGGGAGAGAGAGAGGGGGAGGGGTGAGGGAGAGGGGGGAGTGTGAGGGAGAGAGGGGGGGGGAGAGGAAGAAGAGGGGGGAGGGAGAGAGAGAGGGGGAGGGGTGAGGGAAGAGGGGGAGTGGTGAGGGAGAGAGGGGGGGAGAGGGAGAGAGAGGGGGAGAGGGAGAGAGAGAGGGGGGGGCTTTTGTGAGTGTAATGTTTACTGTTATTTTCTGATTGTTTATTTCACTTTCATTTATTATCTATTCCACATGCTTTGGCAATTTTAACATGTTTCTCAATAAATTCAAAAAGAGTGAGGGAGATAGAACGAGAGGGAAAGAGCGAGAGAGGCCTCCACGTTCTGCACAACACACACACACACACACACACACACACACACACACACACACAGACACAGACGGACGGAGGGACGGACGGACGGACGGACGGACGGACGGACGGACGGACGGACAGACAGACAGACACACAGACACACAGACAAACAAACACACATACACAGACACACTCCCTCCTGAGCCCTCTTCTGTAGACAACAGCTTTATTAATCAAAGGTGGAAAAGGGACTCATGTACACTGTGTTCTGCTCCATGTGAATGAATTAGACTACGCTCCTCATGACTCATGTACACTGTGTTCTGCTCCATGTGAATTAGACAACGCCCATGACCATGTACACTGTGTCTCTCCATTGAATGAATAAGACTACGCTCTCATGACTCATGTACACTGTGTTCTGCTCCATGTGAATTAGACAACGCTCCTCATGACTCATGTACACTGTGTCTGCTCATGTGAATTAGACAACGCTCCTCATGACTCATGTACACTGTGTTCTGCTCCATGTGAATTAGACAACGCTCCTCATGACTCATGTACACTGTGTTCTGCTCCATGTATGAATTAGACAACGCTCCTCATGACTCATGTCCACTGTGTTCTGCTCCATGTGAATGAATTAGAAAACGCTCCTCATACTCATGTACACTGTGTTCTGCTCCATGTGAATATTAGACAACGCTCCTCATGACTCTGTACACTGTGTTCTGCTCCATGTGAATTAGACAACTCCTCATGACTCTGTACACTGTGTTCGCTCCATGTGAATGAATTAGACAACGCTCCTCATGACTCATGTACACTGTGTTCTGCTCCATGTGAATTAGACAACGCTCCTCATGACTCATGTACACTGTGTTCTGCTCCATGTGAATGAATTAGACAACGCTCCTCATGACTCATGTACACTGTGTTCTGCTCCATGTAATGAATTAGACAACGCTCCCTCATGACTCATGTACACTGTGTTCTGCTCCATGTGAATTAGACAACGCTCCTCATGACTCATGTACACTGTGTTCTGCTCCATGTGAATGAATTAGACAACGCTCCTCATGACTCATGTACACTGTGTTCTGCTCCATGTGAATTAGACAACGCTCCTCATGACTCATGTACACTGTGTTCTGCTCCATGTGAATGAATTAGACAACGCTCCTCATGATCATGTACACTGTGTTCTGCTCCATGTGAATTAGACAACGCTCCTCAACTCATGTACACTGTGTTCTGCTCCATGTGAATTAGACAACGCTCCTCATGACTCATGTACACTGTGTTCTGCTCCATGTGAATTAGACAACGCTCCTCATGACTCATGTACACTGTGTTCTGCTCCATGTGAATTAGACAACGCTCCTCATGACTCATGTACACTGTGTTCTGCTCCATGTGAATTAGACAACGCTCCTCATGACTCATGTACACTGTGTTCTGCTCCATGTGAATGAATTAGACAACGCTCCTCATGACTCATGTACACTGTGTTCTGCTCCATGTGAATTAGACAACGCTCCTCATGACTCATGTACACTGTGTTCTGCTCCATGTGAATTAGACAACGCTCCTCATGACTCATGTACCTGTGTTCTGCTCCATGTGAATTAGACACGCTCCTATGACTCATGTACACTGTGTTCTGCTCCATGTGAATTGACAACGCTCCTCATGACTCATGTACACTGTGTTCTGCTCCATGTGAATTAGACAACGCTCCTCATGACTCATGTACCTGTGTTCTGCTCCATGTGAATTAGACAACGTCCTCATGACTCATGTACACTGTGTTCTGCTCCATGTGATGATTAGACAACGCTCCTCATGACTCATGTAACTGTGTTCTGCTCCATGTGAATTAGACAACGCTCCTCATGACTCATGTACACTGTGTTCTGCTCCATGGTGAATTACAACGCTCCTCATGACTCATGTACTCTGTGTTCTTGCTCCATGTGAATTAGACAACGCTCCTCATGACTCATGTACACTGTGTTCTGCTTCCATGTGAATTAGACAACGCTCCTCATGACTCATGTACCTGTGTTTCTGCTCCATGTGAATTAGCAACGCTCCTCATGACTCATGTACTCTGTGTTCTGCTCCATGTGATTAGACAACGCTCCTCATGACTCATGTACACTGTGTTCTGCTCCATGTGAATTAACAACGCCCTCATGACTCATGTACTACACTGTGTTCTGCTCCATGTGATGATTAGACAACGCTCCTCATGACTCATGTACACTGTGTTCTGCTCCATGTGAATTAGACAACGCTCCTCATGACTCATGTACACTGTGTTCTGCTCCATGTGAATGAATTAGACAACGCTCCTCATGACTCATGTACACTGTGTTCTGCTCCATGTGAATGAATTAGACAACGCTCCTCATGACTCATGTACACTGTGTTCTGCTCCATGTGAATTAGACAACGCTCCTCATGACTCATGTACACTGTGTTCTGCTCCATGTGAATTAGACAACGCTCCTCATGACTCATGTACACTGTGTCCCGCTCCATGTGAATAATTTAGACAACGTTCCACCAAGAGGCCTCATGTCAATTATGATAGTCTGGATGTTCCTGGTCAATTTATTTCATTCAAGTTTTACCGTGGTGATGTTTTCCTTTTGTTTTGGGTTTTAGTGACAATTAGCTCAGTCTTTCTCTGTAATGTTGTCACAGACACTGTCCCAATGCTTGTTGCAAAAAAACACAGAGAAAGACCGACATTAAAGTGATCTATCCTCATCATTTTGATCTATCCTCCATCAGCAAGTTATTGTGTTTTAGCTCCATATGTGTTCTGTTCTATGTGTTCTGTCCTATGTGTTCTGTTCTATGTGTTCTGTTATATATGTTCTGTTCTATGTGTTCTGTTATATGTGTTCTGTTCTATATGTTCTGTTATATGTGTTCTGTTATATATGTTCTGTTCTATGTGTTCTGTTATATGTGTTCTGTTCTATATGTTATGTTCTATGTGTTCTGTTATATGTGTTCTGTTATATGTGTTCTGTTCTATATGTTATGTTCTATGTGTTCTGTTATATGTGTTCTGTTCTATGTGTTCTGTTTTATGTGTTCTGTCTTATGTGTTCTGTCCTATGTGTTCTGTTCTATGTGTTCTGTTTTTATGTCTGTTCATGTGTTTCTGTTCTATGTGTTCTGTTTTATGTGTTCTGTCTTATGTGTTCTGTCCTATGTGTTCTGTTCTATGTGTTCTGTTTTATGTGTTCTGTCTTATGTGTTCTGTCCTATGTGTTCTGTCCTATGTGTTCTGTCCTATGTGTTCTGTCCTATGTGTTCTGTCCTATGTGTTCTGTCCTATGTGTTCTGTTAAATGTGTTCTGTTATATGTGTTCTGTTAAATGTGTTCTGTTAAATGTGTTCTGTTATATGTGTTATCCCGGCCTAGACAGTGGTGTTGTGTGGTACAGTAGTTGTAGCATGCTGCCTGGACAAAAGTAGTGCCCTATATAGGGGATAGGGTGCCATTTGGGACAAATCCCTGTGCCAGGGCAGGAGTACTGATGCTCAACATTACTCCCAAATCCTTCCCCTCAACACAACTCAACATACTATACACCCCCATCTCCCCCCCAAACTAACCTCACATTACACCATCCCCCCATCCTCCCTCTCAACATTACTCCCCCATCCTCAACCTCAACATTACTCCCCCAACCTCCCCCTCAACCCTAACCTCAACATTACTCCCCATTCTCAGCATTACTCCCCCATCCTACCCCTCAACCCTACACTCAACATTACCCCCCCAGCACTAACCTCAACATTACTCCCCCATCCTCCCCCTCAACACTAACCTCAACATTACTCCCCCATCCTCCCCCTCAACACTAACCTCAACATTACTCCCCCATTCTCCCCCTCAACCCTAACCTCAACATTACTCCCCCCCCATTCTCCTCCCCTCAAACAATAACCTAACATTTATATCCCCCATCCTCCCCTCCCTCCTCAACCTCAACATTACTCCCCCATCCTCCACCTCAACCCTAACCTCAACATTACTTCCCCATCCTCCACCTCAACCCTAACCTCAACATTATCTACTCACCCATCTCCTCGTTACTCTCCCCCTCGCCAACTTATCTTTCTCCCTACTTACTTTCCCTCCATTCTCCATTCTCCCTTCGGCTCAACACCTCCAACCTAACCAACATGTATCCCCGTCGATCTTCAATACCTCAACATTAACTCACTACTCCTTCTCCCCTCAACTACTAACCCCATCACTCCCTCCCATTCCTCCCCCCATTCTTCTCCCCATTCTCCCCCTCAACAAACCCTAACCTCAACATTCTATCTCCCCACCTCACTCACTTACTCCAACCTCCTCAACTATCAACATACTCCCCCTCCTCCCCTCTCAACCCTCAACACTACCATTTACTCCCCCTTCTCTACCCCGCCCATTCTTCCCTCTTCGCTTACTTCCCGCCTGCCATCCATCCTCCTCCACCCCTCAGAACAACCCTAAAACCACCCTTCAACATCTATCCCCCATCCTCAAAACCTCATCAAACATTACACTCCCCAATTCCATCCTACCCGCTACAACAAACCTAACCTCAACAATTACTCCCCACTTACTACTTCACCCTTCCATCCCCTCTCCCTACCTACTTACTTTCTGTTACTACTACTTACTTACTATACTTACTCTCTCTTCCCCCTTCCTTCCTCCTCCCCTCAACCCTAACCTCACCATTACTGTTACTACTTACTTTTACTACGACTTACTTACTTACTTACTTCTACTCTTGTACTTCCCCACATCCTCACCCTATACCTTCCTCCCCTCAATTACTTTACTCTCAAAAACCATACTTTACTTTATCTCATTACTTACTACTTACTTACGTACTACTAACTTACTTAACTTTACTACTACTCCCCCTTGTTAACTACTTACTTTGACTACTTTACTCCCTCCATCCTGCCGCATCCTATCGCCATCCTCCCGTTTAAAAATTTAAAAAAAAAAAAAAAAAATAAAAAAAACCCTAAACCAACCCCTTCTAACTATCGTTTAGGCAGCTCCACAATGGGACTGAAGGGGAGTGAGTAGGGATGGAGGAGAGCGAGATGGGAGGGAAGAGGAGAGAAGAGAGGGGAGGGAGGGAGGAGGAGGGAGGGAGGGAGAAGGGAGGTAGGAGGGGAGAGAGGAGGAGGGAGGAAAGAGGAGAAGGGAAGAGGAGGAGAGGGAGGAGGAGGAGAGGGGAGGGAGGAGGAGGGGAGAGGGAGGGAGGTGGGGCGTGGA
>NC_052339.1:35105480-35121263 GCF_016432855.1 Salvelinus namaycush | reverse complement strand
GCAGAGCGCGACGGGCGATATGCACTCTACTGTAAGTCGCTCTGGATAAGAGCGTCTGCTAAATGACTAAAATGTAAAATGTAAATAAATGAACTGAAAACCCACACTAACACGTGGTTATATTAAACAGTATTGCACTTTTCATGTAACCTACTTTTGTCCAGCTAATAGCCTAACCACCGATGAGGAAACATGATGGACTAAATGTTCAAATCTTGTTACCGCAGGATTATTTTGCTATCTGTAAGTGATCATGTTGTCTGTGCCTGGTAGTACCAGCTAGATGGGAAACGACCTATAAATAGCCCAGCTAGCCTGCCATGGTAACAAACAACCAACCGCCCAAACGTGTATGTATCAGTTACAGGAGTATAAACTTTTTATAGGTCACAGAAAACTTCCAGTTGCCTAGGTAACAAACCGGATGAATAGTCCATTTTTGGACGTGGAATAGAACAGGTAGGGCCGTTCTGACCAATTAGAGGGCCTGTTGAGTTGAATGGGAGCCATCAGAAAGATGGTCGGCAGGTAATTGAAAGGTTCTAACTCAGATTGCATCCCAAATGGGTATCCTATTCCCTATATAGTGCACTACTTTTGACCAAAGTCCATTGGAGGAATGCAGGGAATAGGGTGCCCCTTTGGGACTGTCTCATTCACTGGCCTGGTGATTGTTCTGCCTCTATGGTTAAAACCTATTGGTAAAGGTAGGCATCTTGAGAACACAGAAGAACACAGTGGGAAGAAATGGCCATTTTGGTTTCAATGAGCTTGGGAGAGGAAGCTCATTGATGTCACTCAACCTAACTGCCAAAGTGTTTGGGAGGTTGGACTGACAATAAAATGTGTTTAATCTGCAAGAGAGTTGACTGCCTGACTATGGAGTACAACGGCTCAGTATCTATTTCACTCAAACGTCAAGTGAAATAAAACTTAGAAGACAGAGTTTGACTTCAAAACACGTTCAGTTAAACTTCATTAAGAATATTAATAATTTGAGTCAATTCTTCACCTCAAACCGGTAGTTCCTGTCACTGACTCTCCTCAGGCCGGCCTACATTTGCAGCTGTGACGACCAGCCCAGCCAAGCCCAACCCAACACTAACCCAGCCCTGACCCAGTCCAGCCCAGCCCTCACCCAACCTCAGTCCAGCCCTCACCCAACCCATCCCTAACCCAGTCCAGCCCAGCCCTCACCCAACCCAACCCTAACCCAGCCCAACCTTAACCCAGTCCAGTCCAGCCCTCACCCAACCTCAGTCCAGTCCTCACCCAACCCAACCCTAACCCAGTCCAGCTCAGCCCTCACCCAACCCCAGTTCTCACCCAACCCAACCCTAAACTAAGCCTAAACCAGCCCTAACCCAACCCTAACCTCGCCCAACCCAGTCCTAAACCAGCCCTAACCCAACCCAACGTCTCTCTAATACACCACACAGAGCACTGCACCAATAGTCCTCTCTAATACACCACACAGAGTCACTGCACCAATAGTCTCTCTAATACACCACACAGGAGTCACTGCACCAATAGTCTCTCTAATACACCACACAGAGTCACTGCACCAATAGTCTCTCTAATACACCACAGAGTCACTGCACCAATAGCCTCTCTAATACACCACACAGAGTCACTGCACCAATAGTCTCTCTAATACACCACACAGAGTCACTGCACCAATAGCCTCTCTAATACACCACACAGGAGTCACTGCACCAATAGTCTCTCTAATACACCACAGAGTCACTGCACCAATAGCCTCTCTAATACACCACACAGAGTCACTGCACCAATAGTCTCTCTAATACACCACACAGGAGTCACTGCACCAATAGTCTCTCTAATACACCACACAGAGTCACTGCACCAATAGTCTCTCTAATACACCACACAGAGTCACTGCACCAATAGTCTCTCTAATACACCACACAGGAGTCACTGCACCAATAGCCTCTCTAATACACCACACAGAGTCACTGCACCAATAGCCTCTCTAATGTACAAGACCTTCATGGGTTTTTCATTAGTGTACCAGATTTACACAGTTATTGTTAACAAATATGTTCATTTGATCAGGGGAAAACTAACAACATAAATAAAAGGTTCATTATCAGCTAAATATATTTTCTACATGAATAAAAATGCAGAATTTATATTGAATTTATCTCTATAACAACAATTTGTGGATAATTTCCAAGACCTACAGAGAGTTACACATTACAGTACATTCTGTACATTAGTTACGTCAACACTATTCTTATTTGGGGCAGCGGGTAGCCTAGTGGTTAGAGTGTAGAGGTGGCAGGTAGCCTAGTGGTTAGAGTGTAGAGGTGGCAGGTAGCCTAGTGGTTAGAGTGTAGAGGTGGCAGGTAGCCTAGTGGTTAGAGTGTAGAGGTGGCAGGTAGCCTAGTGGTTAGAGTGTAGAGGTGGCAGGTAGCCTAGTGGTTAGAGTGTAGAGGTGGTAGGTAGCCTGGTGGTTAGAGTGTAGAGGTGGCAGGTAGCCTGGTGGTTAGAGTGTAGAGGTGGCAGGTAGCCTGGTGGTTAGAGTGTAGAGGTGGCGGGTAGCCTAGTGGTTAGAGTGTAGAGGTGGCAGGTAGCCTAGTGGTTAGAGTGTAGAGGTGGCAGGTAGCCTAGTGGTTAGAGTGTAGAGGTGGCGGGTAGCCTAGTGGTTAGAGTGTAGAGGTGGCAGGTAGCCTAGTGGTTAGAGCGTAGAGGTGGCAAGTAGCCTAGTGGTTAGAGTGTAGAGGTGGCAGGTAGCCTAGTGGTTAGAGTGTAGAGGTGGCAGGTAGCCTAGTGGTTAGAGTGTAGAGGCGACAGGTAGCCTAGTGGTTAGAGTGTAGAGGTGGCAAGTAGCCTAGTGGTTAGAGCGTAGAGGTGGCAAGTAGCCTAGTGGTTAGAGTGTAGAGGTGGCAGGTAGCCTAGTGGTTAGAGTGTAGAGGTGGCAGGTAGCCTAGTGGTTAGAGTGTAGAGGCGACAGGTAGCCTAGTGGTTAGAGCGTAGAGGTGGCAAGTAGCCTAGTGGTTAGAGTGTAGAGGTGGCAGGTAGCCTAGTGGTTAGAGTGTAGAGGCGACAGGTAACCTAGTGGTTAGAGTGTAGAGGCGACAGGTAGTCTAGCGGTTAGAGTGTAGAGGTGACAGGTAGCCTAGTGGTTAGAGTGTTGGACTAGTAAATTAAAGGTTGCTAGATTGAATCCCTGAGCTGGCAAGGTAGAAATATGTTGTTCTGCCCCTGAACAAGGCAGTTAACCCACTGTTCCTAGGCCGTCATCGAAAATAAGAATTGGTTCTTAACTGACTTGCCTAGTTAAATAAAGGGGGAGGGGGGGGGGGAATTATGATGTAAACATTTGCATTATTTCATTATGTCCGTACATCTCTGTGGGTTAATTTAGATACGGTGCTGTGAGGTAGATTCAATCTCAAATGGCCGTACATCTCTGTGGGTTAATTTAGTATATATTTATTACCTAAGAATAAACATAGGTGAAATATTGCCTCTCAAACCAGGAGAAAAAAAGAGAAGGAATGAATACTATAATACAGACCAACCTCCATTCACACACACACACACTCACACTGAATGATTTTCACTAGGGAGGAACACACTGCACCCCCCCACACCCCCACAGTCACAGCCATTAACCCTGCACCTGTGTTGCTGTACTGCCTCTGGGGCATCTCTTTATGGTGCTGACTAAATTAGATGGACCATATGCATTTCTGCACATGCTTAAATACATAACTGCTGCTGCTGCCTGGCTGCTTGGTTAGCTGCTGCCTGGCTGCTTGGTTAGCTGCTGCTGCTGCCTGGCTGCTTGGTTAGCTGCTGCCTGGCTGCCTGGCTGCTTGGTTAGCTGTTGCCTGGCTGCTTGGTTAGCTGCTGCTGCTGCCTGGCTGCTTGGTTAGCTGCTGCCTGGCTGCCTGGCTGCTTGGTTAGCTGCTGCTGCTGCCTGGCTGCTTGGTTAGCTGCTGCTGCTGCCTGGCAGCTTGGTTAGCTGCTGCTGCCTGGCTACTTGGTTAGCTGCTGCCTGGCTGCTTGGTTAGCTGCTGCCTGGCTGCTTGGTTAGCTGCTGCCTGGCTGCTTGGTTAGCTGCTGCCTGGCTGCTTGGTTAGCTGTTGCCTGGCTGCTTGGTTAGCTGCTGCTGCCTGGCTGCTTGGTTAGCTGCTGCCTGGCTGCTTGGTTAGCTGTTGCCTGGCTACTTGGTTAGCTGTTGCCTGGCTACTTGGTTAGCTGTTGCCTGGCTACTTGGTTAGCTGCTGCTGCTGCTGCCTGGCTGCTTGGTTAGCTGCTGCCTGGCTGCTTGGTTAGCTGTTGCCTGGCTGCTTGGTTAGCTGCTGCCTGGCTGCTTGGTTAGCTGCTGCCTGGCTGCTTGGTTAGCTGCTGCCTGGCTGCTTGGTTAGCTGCTGCCTGGCTGCTTGGTTAGCTGCTGCTGCCAGGCTGCTTGGTTAGCTGTTGCCTGGCTGCTTGGTTAGCTGCTGCTGCTTGGCTGCTTGGTTAGCTGTTGCCTGGCTGCTTAGTTAGCTGCTGCTGCTGTTGCCTGGCTACTTGGTTAGCTGTTGCCTGGCTGCTTGGTTAGCTGTTGACTGTCTGCTTGGTTAGCTGCTGCCTGGCTGCTTGGTTAGCTGCTGCTGCCTGGCTGCTTGGTTAGCTGCTGCCTGGCTGCTTGGTTAGCTGTTGCCTGGCTACTTGGTTAGCTGTTGCCTGGCTACTTGGTTAGCTGTTGCCTGGCTACTTGGTTAGCTGCTGCTGCTGCTGCCTGGCTGCTTGGTTAGCTGCTGCCTGGCTGCTTGGTTAGCTGTTGCCTGGCTGCTTGGTTAGCTGCTGCCTGGCTGCTTGGTTAGCTGCTGCCTGGCTGCTTGGTTAGCTGCTGCCTGGCTGCTTGGTTAGCTGCTGCTGCTTGGCTGCTTGGTTAGCTGTTGCCTGGCTGCTTAGTTAGCTGCTGCTGCTGCTGCCAGGCTGCTTGGTTAGCTGTTGCCTGGCTGCTTGGTTAGCTGCTGCTGCTTGGCTGCTTGGTTAGCTGTTGCCTGGCTACTTGGTTAGCTGCTGCTGCTGTTGCCTGGCTACTTGGTTAGCTGCTGCCTGGCTGCTTAGTTAGCTGCTACCTGGTTATCTGGGATTCATAGTGGACCTCTATTTAGCTACAGCTGTTTGTAAATCAGAGCGAAAGAAAGAGGAAACGTCATGCAGGCCTCGTTGTGAATTGACAACTGACAGGAACAATCCCAAATGGCAAATTATTCCCTATATAGTGCACTACTTTTGACCAGAGCCCATTTACTATATAGTGCACTACTTTTGACCAGGGCCCATTTACTATATAGTGCACTACTTTTGACCAGAGCCCATTTACTATATAGTGCACTACTTTTGACCAGGGCCCATTTACTATATAGTGCACTACTTTTGACCAGGGTCCATTTACTATATAGTGCACTATTTTTGACCAGAGCCCATTTACTATATAGTGCACTACTTTTGACCAGGGCCCATTTACTATATAGAGCACTACTTTTGACCAGGGTCCATTTACTATATAGTGCACTACTTTTGACCATTGCCCATTTACTATATAGTGCACTACTTTTGACCAGAGCCCATTTACTATATAGAGCACTACTTTTGACCAGGGTCCATTTACTATATAGTGCACTACTTTTGACCAGGGCCCATTTACTATATAGTGCACTACTTTTGACCAGAGCCCATTTACTATATAGTGCACTACTTTTGACCAGGGCCCATTTACTATATAGTGCACTACTTTTGACCAGGGTCCATTTACTATATAGTGCACTATTTTTGACCAGAGCCCATTTACTATATAGTGCACTACTTTTGACCAGGGCCCATTTACTATATAGAGCACTACTTTTGACCAGGGCCCATTTACTATATAGTGCACTACTTTTGACCAGAGCCCATTTACTATATAGTGCACTACTTTTGACCAGGGCCCATTTACTATATAGTGCACTACTTTTGACCAGGGTCCATTTACTATATAGTGCACTATTTTTGACCAGAGCCCATTTACTATATAGTGCACTACTTTTGACCAGGGCCCATTTACTATATAGAGCACTACTTTTGACCAGGGTCCATTTACTATATAGTGCACTATTTTTGACCAGAGCCCATTTACTATATAGTGCACTACTTTTGACCAGGGCCCATTTACTATATAGAGCACTACTTTTGACCAGGGTCCATTTACTATATAGTGCACTACTTTTGACCATTGCCCATTTACTATATAGTGCACTACTTTTGACCAGAGCCCATTTACTATATAGTGCACTACTTTTGACCAAGGCCCATTTACTATATAGTGCACTACTTTTGACCAGAGCCCATTTACTATATAGTGCACTACTTTTGACCAGAGCCCATTTACTATATAGTGCACTACTTTTGACCAGGACATTGGCAGTATCCAAAGTTTGAGTTTATGTTATTTTTTTACAGGGACAGTGCACATTAATCAACGTTTCAGTAAAAGTGCCGGTTTCAGCCAGCCGGCTAATTTTCAACCGCAGTCCCTGGCAGGTTATAAAGTAGTGCACTATATAGGGAATATTTGGTATTTGGTATTTTACTAGGATCCCCATTAGCTGTTGCAAAAGAGGCAGCTACTCTTCCTGGGTTCCACACAGAACATGAAACATAATACAGAATGACATAATGACATAATACAGAACATCAATAGACAAGAACAGCTCAAGGACAGAAGTACGTACATTTTAAAAAGGCACACACAATACATACACACAAAGTATCTGGGTCAAATAGGGTGTCATTTGGGTGGTACACAAAGCATTAACACTCCCACTGCAGGGGCCTACGTTGATGATAACCGTGGGGAAACAGGCGAATCAACAGGTAGATGTTGGAGATGGGAGATGAAAATGAGTACCCATGTAAAAACTCAGGACTTTAAAGTGGCAAAACCAAAAGGCATAACGTCCTTAGTTGAGATAGATCAGAGGAAAATATGCATCGCACATTCAAACCATTTTATAAGCAGCGAACGGTTGAACTGCCAACACAGGACAGATGTTGGAAGAAATAACATATTGAAGCTTTTGTCACAAACTGCCATTTTTGCAAATGATTGGGGCACATCTATTAAAAGAAAGTGCAGTTTTTCTGGATTGTAGTGATTGGGCGAAAGCATAAGGAAATATTTAACCAGCCAATTACTTTGATCACGACGACTGTGTTTGTAATCTCTCAGTCACTCTACTCCTTTGGCTGTCTGACAGAGGGAAAACAAACATGTTATTTCTCTCTCTCTCTCTCTCTCTCTCTCTCCCTCCCTTCATATTCCTCTCTTTTCTACCCTCTCTCCCTTTTTTCTCTCTTTCTTACCCAGAACATGCTGGTGACTAATACGGTTTGGCAGACCGGCCACAGCTCTCTTCAGGCTTAAATATCAAACCAAACATTTCCTCTGCTGAGAGGGGTGGTCAGCCTGGAGCAGTACACTGAGGCTCCGTCCCAAATGGTACCCTATTCCCTATATAGTGCACTACTGTTGACCAGAGCCAATGGAAAGTCCTGGGTCACGGGTGTCAAATTCACCGGCCCAGAGAAAGATAGAGGGCGGGAGAGAGAGAGAGTGAAAGAGACAGACAGGGAGAGAAGAGGAGAGGGAGATGAGATGTAGAGAGAGGACAGTAGAGAGAGGGAGAGGACAGGAGAGAGAGGGAGAGGACAGGAGAGAGAGGGGAGCAGAGGAGAGGAGTTGCAGAGAGCAGATGAGATGTAGAGAGAGGAGATGAGATGTAGAGATAGCAGATGAGATGTGGAGAGAGCAGATGAGATGTAGAGAGAGCAGATGAGATGTAGAGATAGCAGATGAGATGTAGAGAGAGGAGAGGAGAGGAGAGAGAGGGGAGCAGAGGAGAGGAGATGTAAAGAGAGGGAGAGGAGAGGAGAGAGATGGGAGTAGAGGAGAGGAGATGTAGAGAGAAGAGAAGAGATGTAGAGAGAGCAGATGAGATGTAGAGAGAGGAGAGGAGAGAGAGGGGAGCAGAGGAGAGGAGATGTAGAGAGAGGGAGAGGAGAGAGAAGGGAGCAAAGGAGAGGAGATGTAGAGAGAGGGAGAGGAGATGAGAGAGAGGGGAGCAGAGGAGAGGAGATGTAGAGAGAGGGAGAGGAGAGGAGAGAGAGGGGAGCAGAGGAGAGGACAGTAGAGAGAGGGAGATGAGAGGAGAGAGAGAGGGAGAGGAGATGTAGAGAGAGGGAGAGTAGAGAGAGGGGAGCAGAGGAGATGTAGAGAGAGGGAGAGTAGAGAGAGGGGAGCAGAGGAGAGGACAGTAGAGAGAGGGAGAGGAGAGGAGATGTAGAGAGAGAAACACTAGAGACACATTTCCTCAGTTGCTATGGGAGAGAAGAGGGGTCGGTCAGGAACGAGGGCTCCCGACCGACCCAGGAATGATGACTGAGACTGAGAGACAGACAGCACATGTAAAATTCATAGTGTCCCTTGGGCCTGGTAACTGAGAACTGGGCTCAATTGGCTCCCAGCTATTAAATGGTTGTTGATGCTTTAGCTAAAACTTTAATGGACCTGGTCTGTAGCCTGTAATGTAATGTAATGTCTACACTACTGATGGACCTGGTCTGTAGCTGGTAATGTAATGTAATGTCTACACTACTGATTGACCTGGTCTGTAGCCTGTAATATAATGTCTACACTACTGATGGACCTGGTCTGTAGCCTGTAATGTAATGTAATGTCTACACTACTGATGGACCTGGTCTGTAGCTGGTAATGTAATGTCTACACTACTGATGGACCTGGTCTGTAGCCTGTAATATAATGTCTACACTACTGATGGACCTGGTCTGTAGCTGGTAATGTAATGTAATGTCTACACTACTGATGGACCTGGTCTGTAGCTGGTAATGTAATGTAATGTCTACTCTACTGATGGACCTGGTCTGTAGCCTGTAATGTAATGTAATGTCTACACTACTGATGGACCTGGTCTGTAGCTGGTAATGTAATGTAATGTCTACACTACTGATGGACCTGGTCTGTAGCTGGTAATGTAATGTAATGTCTACACTACTGATGGACCTGGTCTGTAGCTGGTAATGTAATGTAATGTAATGTTTACACTACTGATGGACCTGGTCTGTAGCTGGTAATGTAATGTCTACACTACTGATGGGCCTGGTCTGTAGCTGGTAATGTAATGTAATGTCTACACTACTGATGGACCTGGTCTGTAGCTGGTAATGTAATGTCTACACTACTGATGTACCTGGTCTATAGCTGGTAATGTAATGTAATGTCTACACTACTGATGGACCTGGTCTGTAGCTGGTAATGTAATGTCTACACTACTGATGGACCTGGTCTGTAGCTAGTAATGTAATGTAATGTCTACACTACTGATGGACCTGGTCTGTAGCTGGTAATGTAATGTAATGTCTACACTACTGATGGACCTGGTCTGTAGCTGGTAATGGAATGTCTACACTACTGATGGACCTGGTCTGTAGCTGGTAATGTAATGTCTACACTACTGATGGACCTGGTCTGTAGCTGGTAATGTAATGTCTACACTACTGATGGACCTGGTCTATAGTTGGTAATGTAATGTAATGTCTACACTACTGATGGACCTGGTCTGTAGCTGGTAATGTAATGTCTACACTACTGATGGACCTGGTCTATAGTTGGTAATGTAATGTCTACACTACTGATGGACCTGGTCTGTAGCTGGTAATGTAATGTAATGTCTACACTACTGATGGACCTGGTCTGTAGCCTGTAATGTAATGTCTACACTACTGATGGACCTGGTCTATAGTTGGTAATGTAATGTCTACACTACTGATGGACCTGGTCTGTAGCTGGTAATGTAATGTAATGTCTACACTACTGATGGACCTGGTCTGTAGCTGGTAATGTAATGTAATGTCTACACTACTGATGGACCTGGTCTGTAGCTGGTAATGTAATGTAATGTCTACACTACTGATGTACCTGGTCTGTAGCTGGTAATGTAATGTAATGTCTACACTACTGATGGACCTGGTCTGTAGCTGGTAATGTAATGTAATGTCCACACTACTGATGGACCTGGTCTGTAGATGGTAATGTAATGTATTGTCTACACTACTGATGGACCTGGTCTGTAGTTGGTAATGTAATGTAATGTAATGTCTACACTACTGATGGACCTGGTCTGTAGCTGGTAATATAATGTCTACACTACTGATGGACCTGGTCTGTAGCTGGTAATGTAATGTAATGTCTACACTACTGATGGACCTGGTCTGTAGATGGTAATGTAATGTAATGTAATGTCTACACTACTGATGGACCTGGTCTGTAGCTGGTAATGTAATGTAATGTCTACACTACTGATGGACCTGGTCTGTAGTTGGTAATGTAATGTAATGTCTACACTACTGATGGACCTGGTCTGTAGCTGGTAATGTAATGTAATGTAATGTCTACACTACTGATGGACCTGGTCTGTAGCTGGTAATGTAATGTAATGTAATGTCTACACTACTGATGGGCCTGGTCTGTAGCTGGTAATGTAATGTAATGTAATGTCTACACTACTGATGGACCTGGTCTGTAGTTGGTAATGTAATGTAATGTCTACACTACTGATGGACCTGGTCTGTAGCCTGTAATATAATGTAATGTCTACACTACTGATGGACCTGGTCTGTAGCTGGTAATGTAATGTAATGTAATGTCTACACTACTGATGGACCTGGTCTGTAGTTGGTAATGTAATGTAATGTCTACACTACTGATGGACCTGGTCTGTAGCCTGTAATATAATGTAATGTCTACACTACTGATGGACCTGGTCTGTAGCTGGTAATGTAATGTAATGTAATGTCTACACTACTGATGGACCTGGTCTGTAGTTGGTAATGTAATGTAATGTCTACACTACTGATGGACCTGGTCTGTAGCTGGTAATGTAATGTAATGTCTACACTACTGATGGACCTGGTCTGTAGCTGGTAATGTAATGTCTACACTACTGATGGACCTGGTCTATAGCTGGTAATGTAATGTCTACACTCATGTTGTGACTCCATCTCAGAACGGTTCTTAAATATTACAGCAAAGAAAACAACTGCTAAACTCATCTAGGTATAAGAGGAGGAGGAGGAGGAGGAGGAGGAGGAGAGGAGAGGAGGAGGAGAAGGAGGAGAAGGACGAGGAAGGGGAGGAGAGGGAGGAGGAGGAGGAGGAAGGGGAGGAGAGGGAGGAGGAGGAGGAGGAAGGGGAGGAGAGGAGAGGGAGGAGGAGGAGAGGGAGGAGGAGGAGGAGGAGGAGAGGGAGGAGGAGGAGGAAGAGGAGAAGGAGGAGGAAGGGGAGGAGAGGGAGGAGGAGGAGGAGGAGGAAGGGGAGGAGGAGAGGGAGGAGGAGAGGGAGGAGGAGGAGGAGGAGAGGGAGGTGTGTGTGCGTGGATGTGTGCAGAGAGAGAGAGAGACCGGGTCCCCTTATAGGTCAGTTCTCTGGAAAAAGATGTCTGAGGGGTTTTGAAGGAAGAGAGAAGAAGAGAAGGGGACAAAATGCTCAGAGGTATAGAATAAAGAGAGAGACTCTGCCACGTACCTCCAAGTCGTTGAAGAATAAGTGCGTGTCTGCCAAGTTAAATATCATCTCTTCCATCCTCAGTCCTAGTGACACAGACGTCGGGGGATCCTGGAACATAGTATCAAAATATCATGTCAAATAACACAATAGAGACAAAGGATCATCAAATATGTAATCATACAGCTACTTGTAAATATAATAGATTGACGCATTGATGACGTGCTGCTTTTTTTGTTTTGTGTGTCTGTGTGTGTCCTTGTTGTGTTCTTTGTGTAATCATTGGTGTTGTGTTCTTTGTGTAATCATTGGTGTTGTGTTCTTTGTGTAATCATTGGTGTTGTGTTCTTTGTGTAATCATTGGTGTTGTGTTCTTTGTGTAATCATCGGTGTTGTGTTCTTTGTGTAATCATCGGTGTTGTGTTCTTTGTGTAATCATCGGTGTTGTGTTCTTTGTGTAATCATTGGTGTTGTGTTCTTTGTGTAATCATTGGTGTTGTGTTCTTTGTGTAATCATCGGTGTTGTGTTCTTTGTGTAATCATTGGTGTTGTGTTCTTTGTGTAATCATCGGTGTTGTGTTCTTTGTGTAATCATTGGTGTTGTGTTCTTTGTGTAATCATTGGTGTTGTGTTCTTTGTGTAATCATTGGTGTTGTGTTCTTTGTGTAATCATTGGTGTTGTGTTCTTTGTGTAATCATCGGTGTTGTGTTCTTTGTGTAATCATCGGTGTTGTGTTCTTTGTGTAATCATTGGTGTTGTGTTCTTTGTGTAATCATTGGTGTTGTGTTCTTTGTGTAATCATTGGTGTTGTGTTCTTTGTGTAATCATCGGTGTTGTGTTCTTTGTGTAATCATTGGTGTTGTGTTCTTTGTGTAATCATTGGTGTTGTGTTCTTTGTGTAATCATCGGTGTTGTGTTCTTTGTGTAATCATTGGTGTTGTGTTCTTTGTGTAATCATTGGTGTTGTGTTCTTTGTGTAATCATTGGTGTTGTGTTCTTTGTGTAATCATTGGCCGGTGCAACACCTTTTTCTCCTTTTGGGATGAATGAAGTACTAGCCCATCCGACTGTATATTAAACATTACAACAGAAACCAAAAGAAACACACGCGCCAACAGTCACTGAGCATTACATGTTGATTTTATAAATGATCATTAATAATAAACCGAAGAGTTTATTTACAAAACGACATGTCAACACATTTCTTCATATTTGTGTTTTCTCATCAGAAATTATCATAGGTACCTTCGTGTGTGTGTCAAATATGACTATTTCCAGATTTATAATTAATAGATTTTATGAACATTAGTTTTTTTTTGCAAAACACATTATATCCATTGTTTTGATGGAATGGGATGTTCCTATCCTGTTTATTTGATCCTGTATATTTGATCCTGTTTATTTGATCCTGTTTATTTGATCCTGTTTATTTGATCCTGTTTATTTGATCCTGTATATTTGATCCTGTTTATTTGATCCTGTTTATTTGATCCTGTATATTTGATCCTGTTTATTTGATCCTGTTTATTTGATCCTGTTTATTTGATCCTGTATATTTGATCCTGTTTATTTGATCCTGTTTATTTGATCCTGTTTATTTGATCCTGTATATTTGATCCTGTTTATTTGATCCTGTATATTTGATCCTGTATATTTGATCCTGTTTATTTGATCCTGTTTATTTGATCCTGTTTATTTGATCCTGTTTATTTGATCCTGTATATTTGATCCTGTATATTTGATCCTGTTTATTTGATCCTGTTTATTTGATCCTGTTTATTTGATCCTGTTTATTTGATCCTGTATATTTGATCCTGTTTATTTGATCCTGTTTATTTGATCCTGTATATTTGCCTGTGATATGTGGTTGTCTCACCTAGCTATCCGAAGATAATTACTGTAAGTAACTCTGTATAAGAGCATCTGCTAAATGACTAAAATGTCCAATGTAAATGTTTTACATACAGATCACATATTACTGAATTAAGTTATTATTATTATTATTATTTTTTAAATATTGATTTCACAAACGCATCATTTGTACAGATATTTATTAAAAATGTCGTTTTTTATTACACTGGACGGTGTGAAACCTAGCAGTACTACTTATTTACCTGAGAATGAGGCAGATATATGTTTTAATTTATTTTATTTTACCTTTATTTAACTAGGCAAGTCAGTTAAGAACAGATTCTTATTTTACAATAACAGCCTGCCCCGGCCAAATCCTCCCCAAACCCGGACGACGCTGGGCCAATTGTGCGCCACCCTATGGAACTCCCGCTCTGTGCCTTAGACCGCTGCGCCACTCAGGAACCTAAATAGCATATATAGCATTTAGCTACAAAACATAATTATTTTTCTCTCTGAAATGAAACCATAAAATGATAAGATTTTAAACAAATACATGTCTGTCATTGAACAACCCCATGCCATAATTAGATATAAAAAATAAAAAACACACACCAATCTCTTTCATAATTTCTTTAAACAATAAAACCTAATTTACCAACATTTCTGAACATGTATAGCATTTGATGATGATTGATGATGATTCGTCTCGTCAAATATCGACACTTTAACACCATTGGAATTCTCCTAAATTCCAGAACACTACGACCCCATAAAGAGAAGAAGAAATTCTAGAGATTTAAAAGAAAGTTCTGCTTTTGTTTTACGACCTTAAAGAGGGACTAGAATAACCTCCGGAACAGCCAGGCAGAGAGGAGGGAGAGTTTCATTAATTTAGTAACAGCGCAACTCGTCTTAGATGCGGGGTGAGCGATATAGACGAGGACAGGGTCGTAACCTTATCGTAAATACTCCATTCTAAACATACTTGTGTTGATGCGTCATCTAGCTGGCTGCAGTAAAGCACACACACACACACACACACACACACACACACACACACACACACACACACACACACACACACACACACACACACACACACACACACACACACACACACACACACTTCAACCAACTGCCCCCCCCCCCCACCACCCCTGAAGTTTCCCTTCTAAACCATTGGAAGAACTTAACATAATGTGAATAGTTATTTGATCTAACAATTACCCAAAATAAATTGCGATCATTTAATTGTGTTATTTTTGTAATCAAGATAATGAGGCACAAAAAAATAATATCTCTATCCTCAAAAATACATTTTAATACTAGCTGAGTGCTTCTCAAGCAAAAATAATATTGATACACCACATCTTAGACATAATTGCAATTTTTCACTTAATTCTAAATTGTGTTCCCCCCCCCCCCCCTCCTCTTTCCGCCTCTGTAATGTAATATTGTCTGTAACGGTGATATGGACGGCCCTGTCTGCCTGTAAGATAATACGGAGAGAAGAGAGACCTGGGCTCTAAATAGTTAATGAACCAGTGACAATGGGCTTTTCAAACCAGACAGCAACGAATGCAAAGCATCTCCAGACAAATTGAGGAAAAATGCATTATCACAAAAAAGAGAAAAGATGATAGTGTTTCCCAGAAGGATCAATATATATATGATTCTAATATATAACAGTAGGTGCTGTCCTACAGTATTCATTTAAAAAGTAAATGCTTTTCAACCTTAAATCAGTCTTTCTCAAAGCTGCGTCTGTTTCTGACGATACGTGTTTATCCTAGTGGACAACGTTTACTTTTCACTGAATACGTCGCCTAAAATACATAAATCATTTTCTACATTTCACCAGTATCTTGGCAAAAAAGCCACAGAGAAATCGTATATTCCTTTAAGTCTCTCTCTCGCTCTTGCTCTTTCTTTAATAATAGTATTTCCGTGTCTTACTCTAAGCTTGGTTACATTGTAAACTTTGATGTACTGTAACACAGAAATCAATTACTTCATAATGTATTTTATTCTATTGTTTAAAGTCTTCCATTTCTAATCAGCAGTAACAACGGCACAGAGACTATAGCTAGTTGTGGGAAGGTCTCTGTGTGTTGCAGGCTTACCAGCCGAATGCTACGAGACCAGTGTGTGTGTGTGTGTGTGTGTGTGTGTGTGTGTGTGTGTGTGTGTGTGTGTGTGTGTGTGTGTGTGTGTGTGTGTGTGTGTGTGTGTGTGTGTGTGTGTGTGTGTGTGTGTGTGTGTGTGTGTGCGTGCGTGCGTGTGTGTTCTTGCGTGTGAGGACCAGAGGGAGGGATTAAAGAGTTAAACCACCTAAAGACACACC